>NW_007778597.1:0-1304 GCF_000696425.1 Galeopterus variegatus
ATTGCTCATAGAGCAGTGCTTCTTAACCAGGAGAGACCTTGATCTCAATGGGATATTTATCAATGTCTGGAGATATTTTTTGTTGTCACAACAGGGAGGGGGTGCTGCTCACATGCAGTGGGGATGCTGCTAAACACGTATAGTGCACATGATGTTCCCAACCACAACGCATTCCCACCTGCAACATGCTATCTGGACAAAATGTTAATAGTGCCCTAGTCGAGAAACCTGCCATGAAAAGACATTTCAGAGCCCTCCCACAAAGCCACAGTAATTTCTCTCCTTTCTGCCTCAAAAATAGCTAGCATGTCCATGGCCCTCCATGAATAGTCACATGGACCTTTTACTGCCATCCTCAGCATCAAAGTGACTGCCAGGAGAATCTCCATGAGATCTTTGCTAGGTTGCATGGAGGGGGTTAGTGTGACAGAGAAGGAAGAGAAAAGGAGAGAGAAGAAGCCTTCATCCCAATTTGCTCACACTGTTCTCCCTCTCACAGTAACAGCTGCTACAAGATACCTGGTTCCACAGATCAAATTGTTCCCATTTTCTACATTTCTGAGATTACTTCTTAATACACAAAGAGAAAAATGTTTTTATAAAGAATTGATCAAAGCATGGCAGATCTTAAAATATTTTGTAACTAAGAGAGGGAGAAAAGATAGATTTCTTTAAAACTCTACTACTGCTGCTCTTTGCAATTCCTTCTTCTATGTATGACTGAAGAATTACCTCCATGAGGAATAACAATAAAATTTTTCAGCTCCCAGAAAATATTGATGTCCATCCAACAAAAAACACAAAGTACAGCCCAACCAACCAACCTGTGAGAAAGAAGTTGCTTCCCATTTCTGAAATGCGGTGATGGAAAACTGTTACAGGTTTTATGTTTGTGCTTGTGTATCCCTGGGGCCCATGTTCTGTAAGCCTCCTAAACAATCATTGATCTCTGTGGATATCAACAAGATATCAAGAAAACTATCCTGTCTTGGGAATCAAATAATTATTGATCATTATGGGATATAAGTGGGAGGGGGAGGCAATCCAACATGGTACATATAATAACCTAACAAAATAACATTCAGAGTTCATGATGAACTGTAAATTTATTTTCAAGGAAAAGAATGGAATTAGACTTCTATTCTAGAGAATATAGCCAATGCATATCATCTGTGTTGTATGAATACCTATGTAATGTATGAGTGTGTTTGTATATGTATATGCACATGAGTATATAAGCTATAGTTTACATACTGAAATATATAGTAGGTTGCTGTTAATAACTATTCATTTCATTCTTAGTG
>NW_007778597.1:2942-3261 GCF_000696425.1 Galeopterus variegatus
TTAAAAAGCTAGGCCCAAGTATATGCTGTCTTTAAGAGACCCACTTTACCTATAGAGACACGCACACACTAAAAGTGAAGAGACAGAAAAAGATATATAATGCAAACAGAAACCAAAAACGAGCAGGAGTAGATATTCTTATATGGGACAATATAGACTTTAAGCCAAAGAATATAAAAAGAGACAAAGAAGGCCACTATGTAATGATAAACGGATCTATTGAGCTAGAAGAGATAACAATCATAAATATATATGCATCCAATACTGGAACACCCAGATACATAAAGCAAACTCTCTAAAGAAATAAATAGGCCCTAGT
>NW_007778598.1:0-1327 GCF_000696425.1 Galeopterus variegatus
CTGAGGGTTGCGATCCGTTGCCAGACACGGAAAAAGACAAAAGACAAAAAAAAAAAAAAGACAAAATGTATATATTTTTAATATCTGTTAATTTTTTTTGATAAATGTCTTATTTGAAACGTGTTGTTTAATCTTCAGGTATCTGGGGAATTTCAAACTATCTTTCTGCTATTGACTTATTGTTTACCTCCATTATGGTCCGAGAACAGAGATTTTATTATTTCTTTTTTTTTTTTCAAAATTTGGTAATACATGTTTTATGGCTCAGAATGTAGTCTATCTTGGTAAATGTTCCACGTGAGCTTGAGAAGAACGTGTATTATGCTGTTGTTGAATGAAGTAGTCTGGAGATGCCAGTTATGCCCAGTTGATTGGGTGTGCTGAGTTCAACTATGTTCTTACTGATTTTCTAACCGATGGATTCATCCATTTTTGATAGAAGAGTTTTAAATTTTCCAACTATAGCAGTGAATTTATATATTTCTCTTTTCTGTTCTCTTTTCTACTTTGGCATCTGTAATAAGCATTACAAATTGTTGTGTCTTTTTAACATTGACCCCTTTATCATTATGTACTGTCCTTCTTTATCTTTGATATTTTTTCTTGCTTTTGAGTATCTTCTGTCTGAAATTAATATAGCTACTTCTACTTTCTTTTTGATTATGATATACCTTTTTCCGACTGTTTACTTTTAATCCGTGTATGTCTTTTCAGAGTGGGTTTCTTACATGCAACACATTGTTGGATCTTATTTTTGATACATTCTGAAAATCTCTGTTTTTCAATTGGTGTATTTAGACCATTGACATTTACACTGATTATTGATATAATTGATTAAATATATTCCATATTTGTTACTATTTTCTATTTTTTGCCCTTCTTCTTTGTTTCCATTTTTATCTTTCACTGTTTTTCTATCATTTGTGGTTGTAATTGAGCATTTTCTCTTCTGTCTTAGCATATCAGTTATACTTTTTAAAAAGACTGTTTTAGTGATTGCCTCAGAGTTTGCAACATGCATTTGTAACTTACCCAAGTTCACTTTCAAATAACACTATACCATTTCATGGATAGTGCAAGTGTCTTATAATAACCAAATAATCCTAATGCCTCTTTCCCATCTCGTATATTATTACTGTCATTCATTTCATTTATACACTAGCACACACAGACATATATATGTATATATACATAATTTAATACATTGTTACTATTATTATTTTAAACAATTTTATCTTTTAGGTCAATTAAGAATAAGGAAAATAAAAGTTTTTTATTTTATCACTTCTATGATGCTCTTCCATTCTTAATGTATATCTGAGTTTCT
>NW_007778598.1:2825-3260 GCF_000696425.1 Galeopterus variegatus
GCCTGAAATATTTTTTGCATTCCTTTCTCTCTTTTTTCTCATTCAGGTATTCCCATTACATGTAATTTAAATTTTTTGTAGTTGTCTCAAAGTTCTTAGATATTCTGTTCTGTCACACAGATCTTGGATATTCTGTTTTTATTTTTGTTTTAGTCTTTTTTCTTTTTGTTTTTCAGTCTTAAAAGTTTCTGTTGAGATTCTCTTAAGCTCAGAATTTTTTTCTCAGACATTTCTAGTCTACTAATGGACTCACCAAAGGCTTTCTTCATTTGCGTACATGATTCTGATCTCTAGCATTTTAAAAAATATTTTTAGAATTTCTGTCTCTTTGCTCATATTGTCCTCTGTTCTTGAATGCTATTTATTCATTAGAGCCCTTAGCATATTAATTATAGTTGCTTTAAATTCCTGGTCTGATAATTCCTGCATACCTTA
>NW_007778599.1:0-420 GCF_000696425.1 Galeopterus variegatus
TTCTCTGATTTCTCTCAGTTTGAGAATAACAGCCTCTTCTTTATCCCTTTGCTCTTCATTTATGTGTTTGTTATTGTTGGAAATTTCATGATCTTCTTTGCTGTCTGGCTGGACACTCATCTCCACAATCCCATGTACAATTTCATCAGCGTCTTCTCCTTCCCGGGGACTTGGTACAGCACAGTGACCATCATCAAAATGCTCCCTATGCTGGTCAGTGAGCATAAGACCATCTCTTTCATTGGCTGCCTCCTGCAGATGTATTTTTTTCAACCCACTTGGGGTCACAGAAGCCCTAGTCCTCACAGTGATGGCCATGGATAGGTATGTTGCCATCTGCCATCCCTGTTGCTACTCAGTCATTATGACCCGTAAACTGTGCATCCAGCTGTCCACTGGCTCTTCCATCTGTGGCTTTCT
>NW_007778599.1:1926-3260 GCF_000696425.1 Galeopterus variegatus
AATTATACCTTGATGCAGTTGGTTATTTAAAAAAAATTAATATCACTATAAAAATTCTTCCTTGTTATGTAATGGTATGGTGTGTTGAAATGTGCCAGTTTCACACCGCAACATCTTTGTTCTAATTTTTCTGCTCTGGAATGTTCCTCCCTTTGGTCTCTCCTACTTTTGAACTTATACTTGCCATTTTAAAAAGTTAATAGACATTTTATTTTTTCGGATAAATGTCTCTCTGTTTTCCTCCCACAAACTATACTAGTAGTAAATTGTCTCTACAAAAGGATTTTTGTCCATCTCCTGTGGAGAGAAAAGCAAGAACACAGGACAATTGTGAGGGGTATAATATAATAAAAAATAGGAGGCCAGCTAGAAGGTGCAGGAAGACAGGGGTGTCAAGAATGGAAATACCAGTCATATAGGACAAAAGTACAAAGCCTCAGTCAGCTGCTAAATCCTTGTACTCAGGAGTGCTGAAGTGGAAGACCCTACTCCCAATTTCAGGTCAAGTCCAGAACTTAGGGACCTAGCTCTATTTTTTATCCCCTTTTACTCCTTTAATTCAAATCCTACATTAATATGAGCTTCTTAACATCCGTCATAAAAAATTTGCATGAAAAATTATGTAACCATTTCTTGAGTTATAAAAATAGATTAAAATTTATTTGAGGTAATTGTTCAGAAATGCCAATCTTCTTTAATCTTTGAATTACTGCTTAGAAACCTTAGTACTGTGTTTATAAGTCTAATAGATTTTATCTTTCACTTTTTATGGTATTTGACAAATATTTGATCTGATTTATAAGCTTGACAATTAAATCCCCTTAAACTACATTAAAATAAAATAGACACAATTTTGTTTTTGACTACCTCAACTTTTTGACTTCATAAACAAAGCATCCATAGCTTTTCAAAATAATCTTATAATGTAAAAAATTTATAAATGTGGCTAATCTTAAATCCTTTTAAATGTTTCAAAACAATAATTAATGTGGTAAGATTTCAGCTAAAACTAACAAGCTACATCTGTGTAAATAAGTATTTATACATCTGTGTAAAGCCAATATCTGTGTAAATGTGTAAATTTTATTGACTAAAAATTTTACCTCAAAAACGTTAATAAGAAAGCAAGTCTAAATTAATTGTTCAGTTATATTTTTAAAATTAAAATACGAGGTTGACCTGCTATTCTAACAGGTCAAATTTTCTTAAATAATGCAAGTACAAAAAGTACCAAACATACAAGTTTTTAAACATAAAATATGATCAATAGGTTTTGATTCTCTTAAATATTTCTTTAGTTAACCCTAAAATCTTGCTGAGTTTAAAAGATGTGA
>NW_007778600.1:0-893 GCF_000696425.1 Galeopterus variegatus
TTCTATTTATTTCTTCTTGAGTGAACATTAGTAGTTTGTATCTTTGCACGCATATCCATTTGATTTAAGTTGTTGAATTTTGGGGGATAAATTTTAATAATCTTTTTCTATCTTTTAATAGCATTAGGGTCTTTATGATGTTCCCTCTTACACTGGTGATATTGATAATAGATTTTCTGTTTCTGTCTTTGTCTTTCTTTTATTAGTCTGGCTAGTGGCTTATCACTATTATTAATTGGCACAAAGAACCAGCTTTTGGTTTCACTTATTTTTGTATTGTTTAATCTGTTTTTAATTTTATTGATTTCAAATTATAATTTTTCTGTGACCACCTCTTTGACCCATGGGTTATTTAGAGGGCTGTTTTATAAATTTTCAAATATTTGGGGAGTTTTTGAATATATTTTTCTTATTGATTTCTGAATTAATATTTTATGGTTAGAAAGTCTACATTGTATGATTTCAATTCTTTAAATTTTGATAAATGTGCTTGATAGCTCAGTATATAGTCTGTGTTGGTGAATATTTCATGTATACCTGACAGAGTGTAGAGAGAGTATATTTTTCTGTTGCTAGTTATTCTACAAATATCAACTAAATTGGTATAATGATTCTTTCTTGAGAATATAATTTTGAAATATGCAGGAAAAGGTAAGAAGGGTAAGGGTTAATAATGCCTGTAGTTAAAAATATATATAGTTTCCATTAGAAGCTATATGGAGGGCTGGCCCCGTGGCGCACTTGGGAGAGTGCAGCGCTGGGAGTGCAGCAGTGCTCCTGCCGCAGGTTCGGATCCTATATAGGAATGGCCAGTGCGCTCATGGCTGAGTGTGGTGCGGGCGACACCACACCAAGGGTTGCGATCCCCTTACCAGTCACGAAAAAAGACAAAA
>NW_007778600.1:1485-3260 GCF_000696425.1 Galeopterus variegatus
TTATCATGTTCCAATCACTTTGACATAGGGATTTTGCAGTAGTCATTTTACACAGACCTATATAGAAACCTGTTAAATTTCAGACTTCTTCCCCAATCTTGGAATACTTCCCTTTATAGTAGATAAGGGATTAAGTAATATCCAAAGAAGGGAAGATCCTAAAAGTCATATTTATCTAGTATAACTAAACAGGTATAAACAATCACATGCCAAAATCAAACTCACATATTTACTTTGGATTTCATTTTGTATTTTTTTAAGGGTATAATAACATCTTCTTTGGAAAATGTGCTTTTAAAATGTATATAATTCTTATGATTTTGGATCTGTACCAACCTGTGGATACCTAAAGAATCTTCTCAGAGCATAAGCATTGTCTGGGTTATACTTGAAAAGTGTAAGTATTGGGGAGCAATGTACCACCTTATTTCCCTCCAACTTAGAATTGGGTATTTAAAAGAGATTGAGAAAATTAAATGCCTTACATTAAAAATTATTTCAGCCTTTCCCTTTAAACTTTAATATCAGAATTACATTTTCCAAAGCAACTTTGCAATTCTGTTCTAATTAAAGTTTTTCATATTATTTTTCTTATAAGCAATGAACATAGCTTTATGGTAGTTCTTTTCTTTGAAACCTCTATAGAGCAATCAAATATTGTACTCTTTGAAAGAACATACTTTTATGTTTTTTCAACAACTGTTCGGTCTGCAACAGGCCTTTTAATAGAATAGATACAAAGGCCCTCTGCCTTTCCCTTTTGATTCTATATGTATTTGTTCAGTGTAATTTTGACTTTTTTTAAAAGCTTATATATTATTTTAGGAAGAACCGGATGCCACTAGGACAAGTAAATTAATTCTGAGCAACTAGAAATTGTAGGTCTTTTACTTTTCTACAGGCCACATATGCTAAGGACATAGGACTAGTTACATGTTAGTTAGGCAGTGTTTTTCAAATCTTCTGTAACAGGACTCCTGAAAAGCCCCCATCTTTGACTATCACTTGTGGAAATAGCCACCTGCAGAAGAAACTAAATGTCAGACTACAGTACACTTTGACATTTTGCCTGCAATTCATGGCAGCCTGTGTCATGAACAATTTTTCTGTATCTGTGAAAAATATAGCCAGAGATATTCCTAGAATTGAAACCCAGGGGAAAAAACAAAAGTCCCACTTCTAGGTGTGTGAAGTCTAGCAAAAGAAATGTTAAAAAAATTCTGCCCTACTTACAGGCTTAGAGACACATGTACAAGGTTATCGACACATTGTGATTAAGGAATACACTTTCACTGCTTTATGTAATAATAAAACACACAGCCTGCTCCATCAACTTGGAATGTGAATATAAGCACCTCACTTTAATTTTATCCTCTCAAAGGCCTACTTTCTCCTGTGCCTTAACTAATTAACAGGAAGTTTCAGATGTCCATGTTGATTCTGTCAGTCCCAATTGTGTAAGAAACTCAGTACTTACACTGTCCCAATCCAGAAGAGTGTGGTACATCTTTCACAGACAAGGCAATAAGATGGTTTTCCTCACTAGAGTCCCATCTACCGCTCCCACACTGGCAAGAACTGACAGAGTAGATCTGCCATTCTGGTGAGTCATGCCACTGCATTCCTAAGAGGAAGCATCACTCAGAGCCAGAAGTTAAGAAGGCAACCCCACTCCCTTTACATTAAGCTTAACTAGATATTTTCTATTCCTCTTTTCCGATAGTGGTAACTCTTAGGACTCAGTGTTCCCAGTTTACGAACACAACCAATTTTAA
>NW_007778601.1:0-376 GCF_000696425.1 Galeopterus variegatus
CTAACTCTTCTTCTCCCCTTGATGGTAAAAGGGTAAATGAATGCTCATGAGTCTGTACAAATGTATTGATGGCATGGGTGGACCTCGCTTTCAGGTCAGCTCTGTGTGTCATACTTTAAGCTGGAGTTTTGCAAATGTGATTCACTTGCTTCAAAGTCACTTGGAATGCTTGTTAAAAATGCACATTTCTTGGCCCTTAATCAAACAAGAATTAAAACCTCTGGGGATGGATAAGGTCCCCCAAACTATATTTTAACTAGTTCCCTAGATGATTCACATGCACACTTAAGCTGGGGAATCACTGCATTAGAGGATCATTCTGTTTTTTTAATTGCAGAACTAAAGTCCAATATTCAGTGGGACCAATTTATTTATT
>NW_007778601.1:2254-3260 GCF_000696425.1 Galeopterus variegatus
TCAGCAAGTTTCACCTTTGCCTTGGCATCCAGGAAGGTCAGGAATTAAATGTGCTCAAATAAAGATAGATCTTTGATCTATATTCTATGTTCCAATGGTTAACCTACCTATCGTACAGTTCATTTTCATGTTTTCAATGTTTCCATTTTGCATCATTCAGGAAATGCTGGGTTATTCTGTGGTGATAAGTTAACTGAAAGTCTCTGTAGCTTAAAACCATAAAGATTTATTTTTTCCTCATGCCACATATCCACTGAGAGCTGGCTGGAGCCCCTGTTCAGCATCATTCTCATTCTGGGATTATGGTGATGGTGCAGCTTTATTGGAAACATTGCCGACCCCAATAGCAGAACAAAAGAGGCCCTGGACGGGGCCGGCCCAGTGGCGCACTGCTACAGTGCGCCGCTTGGGAGCATGGTGGCGCTCCCGCCGAGGGTTCAGATCCCAGATACAGACTGGTTCCTGCTCACTGGCTGAGCGAGGGGCGGGCGTAGCACCAAGGGTTGCAATCCTGTTGCCGGTTCCGGTCAGGTACGGGCGCGACACTGAGGGTTGCGATCCGTTGCCGGACACAAAAAAAGAGACAAAAAGGGGGAAAAAAAAAAAAAAAGAGGCCCTGGAATGTTTTATACGGGCAACTAAACATCAGCAGGACCAAAGTGGTAGACTTTATTTCACTCGGAACTCATTGCCAGAAATAGTCACATGGGCCCTCCCAAACACAGGGGGGCAGAGAAATACAATGCTACCATGAGCCCAGGAGGCTGGGAGATACAGATATTTTCTGAACAACACTATAACTACTATGTATTGAATATGTGATTTTATTATCTGTTGTCTAAAAATCTTTTTGCAATTTGTCAGAAATAACTCAGAAATGAAAATTGGAAAAGACTCCTTTTCAGCTTCGAAAATAAAAATGTCCTAGGATTCCTTTTCAGCTTTGAAAATAAAAATGTCCTAGGATTAAGTACATTATTTCATGTTTGTAAGAAAAGAAATTGCA
>NW_007778602.1:0-609 GCF_000696425.1 Galeopterus variegatus
AATAATCCTTTGCAGCCCCATCACCCAGGGGAACTGGGGTGACAAATCAGTGGGGGTCAAAGCAACAATTTCTTTCATCTTCCATGCTTTGTGAGGAGGCAGAGCCAGAGAGGGCCCAGCATGTGGGAGAGTAAGAATGCCAGGCAGAGGTGAAGTGAAAAAGCCAATAGTGAGGGAGGAGAATAAAGTTTTTGTTGCTGTTGTACCCATCCTGGTTTAGACCTTGAAATACAGTAATCCAATTAACACATAAAGAACAGAGCATGAATAACTGCAACAATCAAGAGGACGCAAATTATGTAATTGTCATGAAATATTGATATGTGATTAACCAACCAGGCTTTAAAAAGTATTTATTTACCTCTTTTTTTTTTTTTTTTACAGAAATTACATAAAGTTTTCTATAGTCGAGACAATTTTCTAAGCACTTCACAAATGGTAACTTACTTAAGGATTAATAATCTTCTTTATGTGTCAAAATCAAATTGTAAGGGACTTTCTCTGAATACCTCTCATTTTAAATTTACTGGAAACTAGAATAAAATATGGTAAACGCACACACACATATTTAAGTCAGATAATGTTACTATTGCATTTTGCATAATTACA
>NW_007778602.1:1967-3260 GCF_000696425.1 Galeopterus variegatus
ATGTATGTAAAGTTTACAATTTGATAAGACATGTAAGTATAGGTTTTATACATATGTAATAATATATTTTCTAAACATATATATTTCTTTGAAATTATTGCCCAATCAAGATAATGAGCATACCCATCTGTGGTATGGTAACATCTGTGAAAGCATCCTCTTCTAGTTTTGTAATCCCCTCCTACCAAACCTCTTATCCGCAGTCAAATGCTTTCTGTCACTATTGACTAGATTGTAGTTTCTAGAATTTTATATAAATAGAATCCTAAATAGAATCATACATTCCGTACACTTATTCTCTGACTTTTTGTACTCAGCACAATTATTATTATTTTGAGATTTATCCATGTATTTGTGTGCATCAGTATTTTATTCTTTCTTATTGTTGAATAGCATTTTATCAAATACACCAGATTCAATACACCAGGATCCGTTTATCCATTCACTTACAGATGAACATTAGGGATATTTCCAAATTGACTATTACAAAAAAAATACCCCTGGCTGACTGGCTGGCAGGAGTATTCATGTAGTAGTCATAGTAGTCTTTGTATGAACATATAATGTAGTAGTTGTAGTAGTCTTTGTATGAACATATGCAATTCTTTATTTTTTTTCTTTTTTCTTTTTTTGCATGGATAACTAGGAGCAGAATGGTTGAATAGTACGGTCAGAATATGTTCTTTCTTTTAATATTTAATTCTATAAAAAGAAATTGTTTTATTATTTAACAAACATTTATGTAGCATATACTACATGACAGGGACTGTTGTAAGCACTTTATAGTATGTTTATCAATATTAATTCATTTAATCCTATGAGATAGACACTGTTATTATCAACCCAATTTTTATGAATGAGGAAACTGAGTAACAAGAAATTTAAGTAACTTGCCCAAAGTTGCTTGGTAAATGAGAGAGACCCAACAGGATCTGTGTTTAAAATCCAAATAAGGACACTAGCCCAAACTCATTCTCTCAACCAACTACTCTGTATGCTGACTCTCCAGGATTTTGGGTCTCCAAATCTGTTCCTCAGATGGGTATTAAGGGGTTTTCACTATTCCATGGGAAAAAAATATATAATGATACTTACCTTGTATATATATGCATAAATGATTCCAAAATATATGTATTTTAAAAAATCTACTACATAGTACAAATAAAAAATAGGAGAAAAATAAATATTTGAATTTAACAAGAAATGTTTTCTTTTTATATAACTTTTGACTTTGTTTTCTTGCATAACTTCTCTTATTTATGTATAGCTGTACTTTTGAGATTTAAAGTTATG
>NW_007778603.1:0-620 GCF_000696425.1 Galeopterus variegatus
CATTCACCAAGAATTATTTTTATAACTTTTTGGTTGTGACTGAATATCCTCGTATGCAGAGGTCTTAGATATTTTGCACTACTTACTGCATTTGCTGTCTCTGCCTTGCATTTGACACCTAATAGCATTTTATCTTTCTTTGATTTTCTGTTATTTCTTTTGTATGTATTTGTCTTTATTGTTTGTTGATTTCTTACTTCTTAGTTATTGGCTATGGAAGACTATGAGTTCCTTACATGAGTTAATTATTTTTTTATGTCTCTTCTTGTCTCTGCTCTAATATTCACAGTCCTTAGTGTAGTTGCAATGACAAGAACATCTACTCAACCGATGTGTGTCAAATTGCATTTTACAGTGACTTACAGATGTTTTCCCTAAATTACTCATATTCTCATTGAGGCAGTTTAAAAACATTTGAGGTGCAGATGGGAGTAATATACTTGGCAGCGTTTAGCATTATTAAAGAGAATATAAGCTGCCCAGATGTTAGCAATTCTATCACTGCGTACAAGAAAATAAATTTATATATACACAATAATCCTAAGCATAATAAAACTCATTCAAACTATGACAAACTGCATAATAGAAAAGTCATAAATGTACACACTCACAGATATACA
>NW_007778603.1:2383-3260 GCF_000696425.1 Galeopterus variegatus
TTAAGATAAGTGATTCAAGTACTACTGTGAACACTATCAATCTATTAAAATAGTATGTTTTACATGGTCTAATTTGAGCAACTATACAGTATTGATCTCTAAAGTATAGTTTCACAGTTTGAAGAGAATTAAAACATTTATTTGGAAGAAATAGAAAAATAATGACTTGTAAGTATTGCCTATAGTGTATATTTACTGTACGAGTATACCAGTAATATTCTCTTTCCAATAATTGATTATACTTTTTGAGTTCATTTGAGATAAACAAATGAAGGCTTTTTGAGTTCATTTGAGGTAAACAAAGATCAGTGTTACATAAATAGGGGAATTAGAATCCAACTATAAAATTTAAGCAAGAGAAAAAGTATAAGGACAATTATTACAAAAAGTAAGTGACATCTAAATTCAAAATTGAAAAATTTGTGGTATGGGGGGTTTATTGCCCCATTAAATAGTTGATCTGTCAGTGGGATTTCTTGAATATTACATTTTTATTTAATTAGTATGAAGCATTTTCATGGAATTCAGACTGGGTTTTTGCTTGTCATGAAATTCACATTCCCTATTGGTCAAAATCAAAGTGATTGATTTATTTCTGTTACATACTAAAGTTTTTTTATAATTGCACAGATTGGTTTAAACATATTTTATACGTATACTGTATGACACATTTTCATAGCTATTACGTACTTGGTAAGTATTGAGATCATTAAAGTATATTTTTTACATTGAACATTATTACAAAGAACTCTTGAGGGGCAGATCATAAAGTTATTTACTTTTTTGTTTTTGTAATAATGTCACTATTTCTGTCTACACATCTATTTTAATAGCTGTGCTTCCACTGACAAACGAAAACAGAGGTTTTAACTTGTTT
>NW_007778604.1:0-3260 GCF_000696425.1 Galeopterus variegatus
AAGAGAAGCATTGGTATGGCATGAATTTTTCAATTGATTAATTAGATATAGTTAAGCCTCCCAAGAAACTCTAGCTTATAATTTTTCGCATCAGCAGTTATGTATAAATCACCTACTAAGTGCAGACCGAGACAGTGATAGCTAGTAATATTTGTTGGGTGTTTACTGTGTGCTCGAGCCTTGGTGAAGGGATTTGCCTGTCTTATCTTGTTTAGTTCTCATAAAAACTCTGGAATGTAGGCACTGTTATTAGTTTAGTTTATAGTAAATGAGATTCAGAAAGGTTGCAGCTTGTCCACTCTCACATGGCTACTAACAGTTAGAATCTGAAAACAAAAGTGTGACTTTGGAGTCTACACTTATAATCATGATAACAAATGACCTTGAATAAAGGGGTGAGGGAGGTTGGAGTAGATGGCCCCTAATACCTATTCCACACTATGGCTTAGTGACCTCAGGCTTGGTTCCTGCCATGTCATTGCAGGTTGGGTTCTCTGGAAGCTGACTTTGAGATGGAGATGAAAATGTGGGAGGTTTGTGGGGGAGAGATCTTGGGATCAACACCTTTGGAAGGAGGGGAAGAAGCCAGGTCAGGTGGAGGTGGCTGAGCTCAAATGCAGTCCCAGGAATGGCCTCAGCCAATTGCATGGGGTACTCTGGAGCTGAGACGGTCCTTCAAAGACGTCCCAAGTTGGGGTGAGGAGTCTAATCTCATACTCTTGTGTTGATCAGTCACTGAATGTAGACTGCCCTCTTTAGTCTTGGAAATCCTAAAAGCAAGCAGACATCTGAGGATCATCCTTCAGCAGCACTTCCAACAACAATGGAAATCCTTCATTTATGAATGGGGTCAGAGCATTCTGTGTTAGTTCCTAATCTAATTGAGAAAGTCATACATATTCACAGACACAGACTCACAGTTGTACACACAGACACATATGTACTCATACACTCATAATTGCCAATTCCAGGCAGTATTAGAGGATAAGTTCAGCCATAAGAACACACCTGAGAGTTCAGAGGAAAGGAGAAAATACATTTGAGAGTTTTACGGGAAATTATTTCCTCTGAACTTCCACAGTTATCAGTTTTAAACCCAGCACAGATACACCCAACCAACAAACAGAATGCCAGTGTGCATGGTACACAATGCAATAATATATACAGATTTATAACAGAACACACACAATATTGTACAACTACATAGAAACACAACCCATTCACAATCCCCCAAGTGAACACAATATCCATGCATGCATATAGACATGTTGACAACACACAAATACACACTCAAAGGGCTTGCATAGCTTCATACACTCAACATGCCTTCATGCATACACAAACATACAGACAGTGGAGTTGGTCTAAAGTCAGCGAGAAAATGTGACAAAGATAAAATTATCTTTGAAATCTATTAAATTGCCATGTTATGAAAGGCATGGGAAACTGGATGAGTTGTGGGAACACAGAGACATATCTTATGTCTTACGCCCTCCTCATGGTATAAGATGTTCATTGAATAGTGTGGTGGTCAGAGTTCTGCTTATATTATTTACTGTTTTCTCTCTCTCTCACACACATAGTTGAGTTGGTGTTAGGTAAATAGACACATGATGTTTCACTGTTATATCACATTACCTGGACACAAATGCCACAGACACCCCCAACATTGAAAGGGAATCACAGCACAAATGAAACACAATGATTTTGGCCTTTCTTTTATGGATTTTTCTTCATCCCAGTCTAAAGTCACCAAATCATTACAGAAGACCCCACTAGCCATGGAGCAAAGGGTCTGCCACCATCCTCATCACTTCCACGTTGGTCACCAAATCTGCAAAATTAGTTGTCAATAAAAGGAGAGTATGGGAGGAGATTACAGTGAAGGCCTCTGTAGTAGTTGCCAGCCAGCCTCTTATCACAGGAGCAAACATTTTTAAGACTGAAGGGGCCATTTCAGATCTAATAAGAGTACCCCCTCACCTTCACCCATAATCAGAACAGTGCTTTCTCTTCCTTAAGCAATTAACTTTTTCTTCCCCTTTCCTTGAGTTCTTGTCACTGTTTTGAGCAGAGCACCCCTGTCCCATTACTCTGTGATTATTTACCTTCACTCTCTGGAAGATCCATCCATCTTGTAGGCTGCCCATCTATGAGTTCACCCTTCATTTTTCAGCCAGAACTTCCTTCTATTCCAAAGACCCATTTTGACATTCTCTTCCTGCTTTCCTACAGCCCATAACTCTCAGGCCAGGGGATTAACATGGTGATTTATCTGCAAGATTCCTTGAGTGAGGGATGAAGAGGAAGGAAGCCCAAGAGAGACACTTGTCCCTGAATACGGAGTGGTTATTCTGTATACTTAGCAAATGATAAAACAAGCTCTAGGGGTTTGGGATGAGAGGAGGTGAATGAATGGTTTGGGTTCAGTAAGGGGATATTGTCATTCTGGAAGGTTCAAAGATTTCCTCTTTTTCTTCCCCCCAATCCATACAAATAACATGGCCCATTTTTATTAGAAATCTCACTCTCAGATACATCCAGTGCTACACCAACTCATCTACCTAATTTTAGAGACCCCCTTGACCCATAGGGTGATGTTTGTTGGTCCCAAGTTTGAAGATTTCCTCTTTTTCCTCCCCCCAATCCATACAAATAACATGGCCCATTTTTATTAGAAATCTCACTCTCAGATATATCCAGTGCTACCCCAACTCATCTACCTAATTTTAGAGACCCCCTTGACCCATAGGGTGATGTTTGTTGGTCCCACTAGTAACCACTTGGATATGCTTAAGAACAGCACTGAGTATAAGACCAAAGAAATGGTCTTCCTGTTTCACCTGTCAAGGAAGGGGCGAGGAAGAAAATAGGAAGAGGAGACAGAAACAGAAAGTGTGATCAGAGTCTCTTGTGACCTTGAATTTGGCCATGATAGTCTGAAATTAATTTGCCTGAAGATTTTCCTACTAACTAATAGTGAATAACCCTATTTATTCACTCCCGGTAGCTCCTTCTATTTTATCTTTCGGAAAGCACGAGTTGGGAAGTGCTAAACCAACACCCACGCCATCTGTAAGCCAGCCAGCCTAAACCAAGGACGCAGTGTGTTGATGTAACACAAAAGAGGGCCAAGACATGTTTTCTCTCTTCTCTCTAGCCATCCACTTAATTTCAGCATTTTAAAAGCTCCAGAACATTAGGGAGGTGGGAATGGCAATGCCCCTGGGATATTATTAAAGTGCATAGGGGATGACTGG
>NW_007778605.1:0-548 GCF_000696425.1 Galeopterus variegatus
AGCTCAGAAAGTCTGCGGGAGGGGCAATGCAATAGGAGCACAGGCTCTGACTCACCTGACCCGGGTCTGGGTCGGGTCCCCACCTCTCCTCAGCTGTTGAGCCTGCCAGAAGCCACCTGACTTGCTCTGGGGCTCGTTTTCTCACACAGAAAATGGGCCGCCACCTACTCACAGGCTGGCCATGCAGGCTAAACTCAGAAAGGAGCTGAAACACACAGGGCGTTCATGCCATTTCCACCTCCCCAGTGTATTGGGGTTGACAGCGAATGTGCACACATATATGCCTACACACACAATCCATGCATGCACACACAAATCACACATGTACACACACACACATTACACATGCATACAACCCTCCCCACATAAACACACATACACACATCACATGTATACACACACAACCCATGTATGCACATACACACACCACACACACACAAGCATACACATATACCACACATGTACATGTATACGCACACACCAGGCACACACACACACACACCCCACATATGCATACACACATACCACACATGCCTATACACACCATC
>NW_007778605.1:2564-3259 GCF_000696425.1 Galeopterus variegatus
GCTGCTCAGCACACGGGACACGGCCTCCCAGCACGCTGTGGCTCCTGTCAGCCCACAAGGTCCTCCCACACCTGGCACACACCTGACTACCTGAGGGCCAGACGCTGGGGTGTGTCATGGCAGACCAGCACCAAGGAAGGTCCTTCAGAGCTCAAGCTGGGAGGCACAGAACACAGACCTCCATCGCCACGACACCTGCACAGTCTAGTCAGAATCCCATTTGTGGTTTTCCTCCTCTGCCCCTATGCTCTTCCTTGGCTTCCCTGTCCCTGAAACAAGCTATCGGCACAGAAGCAGGAGACTGCTGAAGAACCAGCTCTCAGGGACTGGGGGGGAAGGGGCCATTAACAATAAACACAGGAAGTGTGACAAAGGTACGAAAGCCCGCCTCTCTCCAGGTAATTCAAGCCCGAAGTGGACTCTTCTGTCAAAAAGTGATCAGCTATAAAACTCTGTCCTGGGACACTCAGAACAAAGAGGGAGAGAGCTGCAGCAGGCACAGAGGCGGTGATGGAAGAAATGACCTCTGCAGAAGTGTAACAAAGGTTCTGTACTTGGAATAAAGCCTCTGCAATGGGGAGACAGCAAATCCTCTGCAATGGCTCTGTAAAAGCCTTGATCCCTGCCAGGAGCCACTCCAATGCAGGGTACAGGTTGACAAAGGACATTTGCATCTTTTTTTTTTTTTTTTTTTC
>NW_007778606.1:0-409 GCF_000696425.1 Galeopterus variegatus
TCACTGAAACATTGTCTGTAGGCGTGAAAAATTTAGAATAACCTGAACAACCATCCATCAGAAAATGGTTAAATAAGTTATAGTAAACAATCTATAAAATACTACACAAGAGCTGCAAAGACGTAGGAAGGATTCCAAGAATTGTTGCATCAAAGCTATAGGTATAATATAATCCCACCAATTTATGTAAAATATATGTCCATCTACATCTACATATGTATTTGCATATAATAAAGACTTGGGGGACAAACACCAGAGTAATCAAAGTGGCTGCCGCTTCCACGCAGGGTGAGGAGAAGGCACGCGGAGGCCTTTGTGTCTATGCTGTATAACTTTACACCGTTGTACTCTTTTGCAATGAAAATGCATTCTGGTATCACTTATGTGATGTTACATAATTTTAAGAAAA
>NW_007778606.1:2377-3259 GCF_000696425.1 Galeopterus variegatus
GGCAGCAGCGACTGCACGTGCTGCGGGGCTGGGGGGCATCGGGCATCCACGTGCAGCCCGGCGCGGGGTACGGAATCGGCCCCAGCCAGCTGTCCCTTCCCCTTCTCCTTCCTGCCTTCCCCATCTCACAGGGCTCCGGGAGGGCACACGAGGTCAAACGGCAAAGAGGGGAAACTGAGGCACTCACGCAAACCCGGCTAGAAGGCTCAGGCAGGGTCCTCAGTCAACTAAACCTCGGCCAGGTCAAAGCTCACCTTACCGTTCCCCTCTTCTCCAACAACACACACAGAAATTAAAAGCCCCTTCTTTGTCTCCCTTATTTAGCCAATGACATTGCCACAGAAGAGGGAAATCAGGTCACATTCTGTGAGGTACCCTCCACCTCCTTTGCCCCTTCGTGCAATCAGCTACATGTTTCCTCAGTCACGACTGTCATTAGCTGTCCCCAAAGCCCACCCCCTCCTCTCCATTTCTATGGCCACTGCCTTTATTGAGGGTCTCACCATTTCTCGTTAGTCTCACCATTTCTCGTCGTCACCATTGCTCGTCTTCCTGACCTCCGATCTCACCCTCAACCACCCCAGCCCCGGCCATTCCACACTCTCCTGGGGTTTCCACTAAGGACACCAGTTAAACAGCCCCGTGCAGAGGCTGAACCCCTGCTAGGTACAGGGAGGTAGAAGTCCGGAGAAGCACACTTCACCGCTGCTGCCGCTGTCGATGAGGTTGTAGAAACGAGACATGCACAAACCAGAAGACACAACCACATGACATGTAAGTATGCACAGAAGTGCACATTAAAAATGCCAACAAATCTGGTAAGAGACCAGGGCTCAGCAGGTCACCACGGGCCCTTTCCACGTCTCTCCCACACACTCTGTC
>NW_007778607.1:0-1468 GCF_000696425.1 Galeopterus variegatus
CTCGCTTGTTCACCACAGCTCTATTTACAATAGGCAAGAGTTAGAAACAATCTAAATGTCCATCGGTGGATAAAGAAAATATGGTATATATACACAATGGAATACTACTCATCCATTAAAAAGAACGAAATTCTGCCATGCAGAGCAACATAGATGAAATTGGAGAAAATTGTGTTAAGTGAAATAAGCCAGGCACAGAAAATACTGTATGTCCTCACTCATAAGGGGGGAGAAAAGAAAGAGAGAGAGGGAGAAAGAAAGAAAGAGCAATCATAATAATATGTTGAACTTTCAGAAGGAAAGAACAGAACTGTGATTACTAGAGGTGGAAAGGGGGAAGGGGAAGGAGGTCAGCAAGAAATTGGATAATGGACACAAAGAATGATTACATCTTGTAGTGATGAATATGCCAATTGTCCTAACTTGATCATCACATATTGTACACAAGTATTGACAGCCAACTCTGTACCCATAGTATGCGTAACCAATTATGTTTCGATAAAACGATTTAAAAAAATAAAAACATGAGTGAAAAGTTGCAGTTATCTTCATTGCTTTTTCCCCCTGACAGTGCAGAAGGGTCTTTTTTTTTTCTTATTTCCAAAATTAATTTTTAAATTAGAAACGTTTATATCTGAAATAAGTTTTGTTAGTAGCAAATATATAGATTTATGGAATTAGCTCTATTGATCAAATTGGGAAAAGATTTGAGGATTGAGTAACTTCTACTTTACTTTCTGACAAGGAATTTCATTCATTATTAACATTTCTACAAATACTTTTTTCTTGAGGATGAAAACTGTTTAATCACCCAGTAGGTATTTTAGAAGCATAGAGAGTTAAACTGTGGCAAATGATTAGATAGTTCATTGGCTTGATTTCATTATTAGTTGCAGCCAAAGCACTGTTTTTGGACATATTCTTGGACAGAATCTCCTTAATAAGAGCTCTCAGATCATTAAAAGCACTTAATTTATTTTGTCATATATCACTTTGTATTAGGCCATGACTCAGTCTCAATTATGTTCTCATTTGAGGTATAAGTGTAAACCTGCCAAGATAGTAAGGAATGTGATAAAATGTATTCAACAGATAATTCCCCCAAAGTCTCATCCATTCTAGTGGTTCCATAATTCTGCTCAGGCTTCCTTTTACCATATCACTCATTTAGTGTTATGGTATTGAAATACCTGATCATTTATTACAAATTAGCTCTCTATATGCTTTCAAAATACCTACTGGATGATTAAACATTTTCCTTCCTTAAGAAAAAGGTATTTATAAAAAAACAACAAAAAAATAAAAGATGAAAAAAAAGAAAGAAAAAAAAGAAAAAGGTGTTTATAAAAATGCTAAAAACATATCAAGATCCCTTTCTGAATTCAAGTCACTCACATAACTGGTTCGGCTCTTACAGCCTCCTAAAGGTCACTGGTGTGGTTATTTGCATTCATTGTGCCATCAACAA
>NW_007778607.1:2479-3259 GCF_000696425.1 Galeopterus variegatus
GCTCTTACAGCCTCCTAAAGGTCACTGGTGTGGTTATTTGCATTCATTGTGCCATCAACAAATATAAATTAAGCCACCTGCAAGAAGAGGAACTTTAAATTTAGGCAATGGGCATAGACTGGACCCAGAGGATCCATTTCCACTAAATGAGGCTATAAAAACTAAACATGACCTAAGCATTCTTCTGCCCTCCAAAACAAGTCTCAAGATGACTGTAAAGCCCAGAAAACACACTACCTAGAAGAAAGCGAAGGGCAGAACCAGCACTTACTCATCCCACCTTTTCTTGATACACCAAAGCACAGATAAAATACAGGATGGAAGAACCACTGGTCTGGTGCGATAACTTCTTTTTTAGATTTCTCGGGTGGTATTATTATCAGAGATTTACACACATACACACACACACACACACACACAATTCTCAGAGTAAAATCACACACACACACACACACACACACACACACACACACAATTCTCAGAGTAAAATATCATCGCTAAGATGCATTGGCAGTGAGCACAACCCCAAAAGGCACAAAGTAAGAGCTCCCAAAGGGTCATTACTTAGATATAGTAGAGTATGCATTTCTCTTCAGTGCAGAATCTTGGTGTGTAAATGTATACAGTGGAGCTTCTCCAGTACCTTACCCTAATAAATTCATATGAAATAGCCTGCACCGATCCCACTGGGTCAGTCTGTGCAGCACAGGGTGTGAATTGCTGGAAGGCAGTTTGACAGCAGAGGAAAAAACTAAGGCAGCACTAGATGTCTGGAAGCAT
>NW_007778608.1:0-445 GCF_000696425.1 Galeopterus variegatus
AACCGTCCTCAAATATACTGGCTGAAACTGAAATATGAGACCCAGAAATAAACTTGCCTCATTTTAATGCTAAGATCTCTGACCAGGGAGGAGCTGGGACTTCCACACCTACCTATCCCTGCTTTATGTCATGGGTCAACCATGATGGGGAAGTCTCCATTCACCACCTATTAACTGTAACATGTACTAGCTGAGGGCTCAAGGTTTAGCATGTGTGACAACTTCTTGAGGTCCCACTGTTGTCCAAAGGTCACAGTCCTTCCCAGGTCCAAATGCAAACTTGGCTTCAGAACTGACTGATGAACTATGTCCCATAGTCAACTAATCCAAATTAAGCAAACTTGTGTCCTTCATTTACATTAGAAGATCTCAATGAGAACTTGGACAAGAAGTTAGGGGAGAACTTTGGCTGTATAAGACAACCCCTTTTCCTTGTTCAGGGAGA
>NW_007778608.1:2146-3259 GCF_000696425.1 Galeopterus variegatus
GTTTCTAAGTTAGTGGATCAGGACTGTATCATAAATGTAAACAAAATTTTGTTACAAATTAGTCTAGTTTCTACTGATTTAAGTTTAGTGGCAATTGTAGCAAATTCCATTCCTCAATCATTAGAAAAGGAGGAGTAGAAGGAAAGAAAAGGAATGAAGGGTGAGGAGGGAGGTAAAGCTGTAACTGTGCTGGAACATTCTCTTAACATGGACCTAGGTAAGGTCGTGCTTCTCCAAACTGAAAGTGCATCACCTGTGTACAGAGGTCCTGGCTACATCCCTGCAGGCCCTCAGCTCTCCAGTGTCTTCCTCCCCTCTTGCTCCATTGTCTTCTGTCTGTCAGTCTGTTAGTCTCAGGTCCTCACCAGCTTCATTTTACAATTTTGGACATTCCCAAGAGAAGATATGGACATTGTGCAGAGGGTTATGAGTAGGGGAAAATTTGGGAAGGCAAAATTTAAGAGTCAGATTTGGTAATGTCCAGGACGTAGCTAAATATACATAACTGTTTTGTATTTTATTACTGTATTTATTTATGTTTGTAAGTACTTTATTGGGATGCATTGCATGTACTACCTGAATAAATTCTCACAGAGATCCTGATAGAAAGGCAACTTAATTTTTCCAGGTGAAGAAATTGAGGCTCAAGACATATCACTAACACATTTAAGATTTGGAAATAAGAATCAGCTCTACATGACTCCAACAATGGTGATCTTTTCTACTGATACATCTTATTTTAAAAACCTCCAGTCAAAATTTACCTCATTGATTAAAAAAATTGGGTGACTCAACTCCTTATTGCTATTCCTTATCATGACATTTAATATTTTTCTTAACCAAGCTCCCTCCATGTTTTTCTACTCCAGTCTTCCTACTTTTTTCACTTGTTTTATTATCTATTCAATATAAACTTCTTTCTTAAATAGGAACAGTTTTTGGGGTTTTTTTTTTCTGTTTAATGGTTCATACTCTTCACCCCCACTTGGATTATTTTCTTTCCCCATATACATATACGTTTAATGTCCTCTATGTCATTTGAATCCTATGACCAATGCCACTTCTTTCAGTAAAGTCTGTCCTTATTTCTTCTAGCCAAGCCAATCATTTGCT
>NW_007778609.1:0-921 GCF_000696425.1 Galeopterus variegatus
AAAAAAAAATTGTCAAACTGATTGCGAAAACGCCTCATTTTATCTTTATCCTTTTGTCTCCATTGCCCTTTTCAACATGCGTGAGTGTGCAGAGATTATGCAGGTCTGAGGGTGTGTGTATGCTGAAGGCAGTTTTCTCTGCAGCCTTACTTAAGTAAATGAAAAGCAGTTCAAGAGCCAGAGAGCAGACCAGGGCTGCCACCAGCTGACCAGCTGCAGTCCATGCCCCATGTCAGTCAAGGTCAGTGAGACATGCAGTGACAGCAGCCCTGGATGCTTCCCCTACTGTGACTCACAGGGCAGCAGTGCCCAGGGATTTTCTTCACCTAGTTTTCCTACTTCCACCGGGCTCAGACCCATTTTAAGTTTCATTCAAGAGGGGGGAGTTTTTAGTGGCAACTAGGTTCACCAAACCAACTAACATATCTCAGTTTAAAACAAACTGGAAAACACTTCATTCCTGTGGCACGAATGTCCCACACAGTAAATGTCAAAGATAATCTGGGCTCTCCTGAGTGAGCCAAGTCAAAGCTACTATACTTAGCCTGACACTACGGTGTCCAGGGATGTCCAGTCTGTGTACCCAGATGACCTGAAGTCATTCTCCTGCCTGTCAGTAATTAAAAGCCATTCTGTAAAAAAAAAAAAAAAAAGTCAAATAGAATGCAAATCCAACAGAATATAAATTGTACTATTGTATCCTCGACTCTACCATCCTAGGAAACATTACACTGTTAGAAATGAGCAGGCCTGTTCAGTATAAACAGTATCAGCATAATGTCTAAAATATCCAAGCCTGAGTGTTTTAAGTTATTGTGAGCTCATGTCCCTTGGAATGTCGTGGAAATTCTTTGAGACCTGTGTTTAAAGGGCATCCATCAGAAGGTTTTCTCTGAAGTGATTCACCCCTTGGCCCCTAAT
>NW_007778609.1:1409-3259 GCF_000696425.1 Galeopterus variegatus
AGTATAAACAGTATCAGCATAATGTCTAAAATATCCAAGCCTGAGTGTTTTAAGTTATTGTGAGCTCATGTCCCTTGGAATGTCGTGGAAATTCTTTGAGACCTGTGTTTAAAGGGCATCCATCAGAAGGTTTTCTCTGAAGTGATTCACCCCTTGGCCCCTAATTGCATTTGCCATTCTATTAGGTTGAGTCTAGTTCTCATTTTGGAACTATCACATGTATAGGATCTTTGGTTCTGCTCTTGGCAAACTTTGGGAAGCATCTACCAAAGTCTTATTAGGAGTCTCAGTGACAACTTTAATCCATACTTACTGAGTGCTTAATCGATACAAAATCCCATGTACAGCATTGTTGTATGTGTTAACTTATTAAAGCTTTACAAATCTTGGGAGTAGCAATATTGATTTCATTATATAGATAGAAATCCATAGAAAGGAAGTAGAAACGTTTGCATTGGTTTGGCAGATAGGAAATAGCTTATAACGAGAACTCTTCCATCCTCTCTAGGTCTTTTTCCACTCATCCTTTTAACTACACTAATTCCTCCTGTACTCAGGAATAGTCCAAATGGAAAATTAAATTCAGAGTGAATTAACCTGAAATCACAGTTCAGTGCTGGGTTACTCTAACTTGTTTTAGTTTTCCAGTTACATTATAAACTTATCTTTCTAACAACATTGACATCTCCTGCAAGTATTGCACAAATAAAAATGCTAGTTATAATACGAAATCATAATGTTAATGCATGAATAAGTGGTCCAGAAAGTAAGGAAATTCCTCAGATGTCAGAAGCAATGAAAAAGTACAAATCCTCAGCAGTAAGTAAACGCTGGAGCCAGCATTTGCCCAGGATATATATGTTAATTATTAGTGCTCTGAACTAATTAGTGATCTGGGCAAACCTCAGATCATAGACACCAACTTAAAAACCAGGATCCCCAGGGAGAAATTTCCTCAGTGGAGAAGTGGGATACAACCCACCCCATGAAGGAGACAATATCAATATATGCCTCCCTCTGCTTCTCCATATTCCTAACCTCAAGCCACATTCACTGAAGACCAGCATAGGGGCCTGAATTTATACTACCTATGTGGTCAAAAAGCAAGCAAGCAGACAAAAAAACCCTAAACCAAAATGTAGTTCAAAATGGTCTCAGGTGATAGTGCCCTCAAGTGCCCAACAGAGGCAAATGAAAGCCTGCTCTGTAGGAATGCACTTTAAAAACAGGCAGCATAAAGGTCGAACAGGAGCTCACAGTCAAAGGGTATTTCAGTGTAAGAAAAAAGAAGCCACTGCGAACATGTGTCAGCAGAAGGAACAACCTGCAGAGTCCTACATACAAAGGCTGCAGATATAGAAATTGCCAGGTACGGAATATAAAATATGTTAACAAAAGAGAAAAGGATATAAAAAATATAATAAAATAACCAAAAGTCTATCAGAATTAGCAAGGCAAGTTTGAAAAAGAACTTGACGATTATATTTTTTTCCTGAAATCTATGTATACATAATTTCTAGAGGTTGTATGTATTTGATATGTATATTTCTAGAAGTCATATAGAATTGCATATACATATGAAATTAGAAACTCAATAAATGAGTTAAGTAACAGATTAGAATTAAACTCAAGTTAAAAAAAATTCATAAACTAGAAGACAGGTCTGAAAAAAAATCACAAAATGTGGCATGACAAGAAAAAGATGAAAAATATGAAAGAAAAGTGAAAAGACAGAAGTCAGACTCAAAAGTTCTAACCTATATTTACTCAGAGTGCCAAAAAGAAAGTAATAGAGAGAATGAAGTCGAGGATGATAATTTTCCAAAATTAATTTATTTTTTTATTTTTTT
>NW_007778610.1:0-425 GCF_000696425.1 Galeopterus variegatus
CAACACAGCTAACATACAAACTAAGAGAATGTATAGTTTCTGAGCAAATCTGCAGATTGGAGGACCCTAGGGTTGAACCAACAAAATAGGGAGGGACCTTGTGACCAAAGTCTCTGACAGTAGTGAGAGCTATTAGAGTCTTCAAAAAAACAGTCAGCATCAGCATCACCTCTTCAGGTACATGTGCCAGACATCAATGAACTTAATGCTCTCCTATCAACTGTAAAGACAAAAATATATATGGACATGTGTACATGTGTATATGTATGTACACACATGCACACACACAATCTTATAAAAAAATGAGAATTTTTTAGCTATCTTTTTAAACTTTTTAATTCCATTTTATACCTTCCCTACATCTTTGCAATTTTTTTTTGCATAACTAAAATTTTATGCAGATTGTTATTATTATTATCAGTTTT
>NW_007778610.1:2385-3258 GCF_000696425.1 Galeopterus variegatus
AGAGATTAATACCTTAAAAAAGAATGTAGCAGAACTCCTAGAAATGAAAGATTCACTCAATAAAATATAAATATAGTGACAGGGAGCTTGAGTAGCAGGCTAGACGAAGCAGAAGAAAGCATTTCACATCCTGCAGATGGTCTTTTTTTAAATAACCCAATCACATACCAAAAAAAAAATGAAAAAAAGAATTAAAAATAATGAAGAAAATCTAAGACAATTAGCAGAAAACCTCAAGCACTCAAACATCTGAATCATGAATATTCCAGAAAAGGAGGAGAAAGGAAAAGGCATTGAAAACCTATTCAAGGAAATAATAACAGAAAACCTTCCAGGTGTAGGGAGAGATGCAGACCTTGAGATCCAGGAAGCTCAAAGATCACCAAACAGATTCAATCCAAAAAGAAGGTCGTAATACCCAAGCTTCCTCTCAGCATCAATGCTGAAATTCACATTCGTAAAAAGGAGTTAAATTGTTTGAAAACTATTATGAGTTTTATGGTATTCCTTCTCCATTTGGCCCTTGGCACTAGTGCTTAGATAATAATGAATGTGCATACTGGATTGTTATTGAAGAGTCACTAGCCCAGTCTTGTTACCTCTAAAAATGTTTAATTATCTGAGCAACTGTTTATTGAGCTTAGGCTAGAGGGCAATAAAGTAAGGTAGCAAAAAATCAATCAATCAATCAATAAAAAATAACTGAAAGAGCAAAGAAATGAGTACGGGACTGTCTATTACCTAGTTCTTTTTTTGTTTAGCTCTTTTCCTACAAAAATAAAAAGAAGCTAAATCTCCCTAAAAAAAAAAGAAAAAAGAAAGGATCCTCTCCAAGACACATTATAGTCAAATTTGCAAGGTTCGAAGACAAAG
>NW_007778611.1:0-3258 GCF_000696425.1 Galeopterus variegatus
GAGGTACTTTGATATAGCAGCCTGAACTGATTGAGACAAGCAGAAACCTGTGTTCTAGGTATGCTTTTGTCTTTAGTTTAGCTATCTATGACTTGGACAACTAAAGTAAGCTATTGGGGATCTAGCGTCCCCCTTGGTAAATGTAGGGAAAACACAATGGATAAATGGTCAGGATCCCTCAGATGTTCGGAATCTTGCCAAGCATTTGATGTAAATGTTAACTGTATACATGTACCCAGGTGTTCCTTGGTTATTGTCTGATGTAACTGCACATGTGCACCCAGGTGTTTTGGGATTGTCTGACCTCACGCCCAGGTGTTCCTGAGTTATCAGAGACTTAAGTATAAAGGATGAAAGGCTCTGATCCACAGTGCCAACTGCCTCCAGGACACTCCCAGTGGGTCACAAGGGGGCTGCTACTGCTGCTGGAGATGTTGCTGCAAACTGCTCCCGCTGCTGAGGAAGCTGAGGACTGAGCTCATGTAGGAATGAAGCATGTTAACTCTGCCAACAGCTCCTGGGATATTTTCTCAATTACTGTGAGGGGTCTGTGACCCAGCCTGGCACATGAGGAGTTGGTGACCCAGTCTGCACAATGGATGTGAACAGTCTGAGCCCTAGCCCAACAGTAAAGTAAAAGGATTTGCCTAAAGAAGTGGTCCTCTACTGGGGAACACTTGGCAATATCCAGAGATGTTTTTGGTTCTTACAACATGGGGGAGGGAGAGATTGTTACTGGTATCTAGAGGGTTGAGGCCAAGAAATTGCTAAATATCCATGAATTCACAGAATAGACCCCACAACAAAAAGTTATCTGGCCCAAAATGTGAATGGTACAGAAGTCAAAAAACCTTTGTGTAAGAAAAATGAAAAGTGGTCAGCCTCCCTCAGCTATTCAGAATCTTGCTGAGCATGACCTAGCCTGTTTGATATAATTATATTAACTGTGCACATGCATGCAGGTGTTCCTTGGCTATTGTCTGATGTAAGTGCACATGTGTGGCCAGGTGTTCCTTGGTTATCTGACTCGCACCCAGGTGTCCCTACATTATCTAACTTAAGTATAAAGGATAAAAGGCTCTGATCCAGCGGGCCTCCGGGACACTCCCAGGAGGCCGCCACCACCACCACTACAACCAATGCTGCTGCTGCTGCTGCTGCTGCTGCTGCTGAGGAGGACCTGGCTGGGGGCTGAGCTTGCATCCAAATAAATCATAACAGCCTTGCCCATGGCTCCAAAGATCTTTTCCAACTGCTTAGCTCACAACCTGCATAGGAGGGGTCTGTGACCCAGCTTGCATATGAGGGGTCTGTGATACCGTCTGCATGAGTTTTAAGGGTCTGTGACCCAGACCAGCACTTGGCCTGAACCCTACTTTTAATAGCTGCATTAAGCAGTAAGCTAGCCATGTTCTCAAGGAAGCACATGCTGAGATACAGTTAGGAGCAACACCTATGAAAGAACAAAGGTCAAAGTAGGATTGAGCAATGGAAGCCATTAGATTGGGAGGTAGACCTGGAAAAGTCTCTTCCATTTCAATGACAGCTCTGGAAAGAAGACTATAAGAGGAGTCCTACCTTAGGTACAAATGACTACATCAAGACCCTTCTACCAAAGCCTTGCTCAGCTATCATTGACTTACTTTGTTCTTGGCTGTGGTTTGCCCCAAGAAGAATGTGACCTTGACTTGAAAGCTAAGGCAGATCTTGAAATAATTAACAACTGAAGGTTTTTGGCTAATCACACTCCTTGCTGCCGAGCAGAGAGTCCTTTCTTATAAGGGTTAACTCTGAGTTGGCCACAAGAACTAAAAGGAAACAAGTTGTTCTGTTCTACCTTTAAAAGAGATATTGATAGCTAAGAATCAGAGAGTGTTTACTAGATTACAGCACCTTCTTCTCAGAAGTAACAAGAAAAAGAAAAAATGATTTTGTTTCTGTAATATCTGCATCATCCTGTTTAAATCACTAGTAACCAGTGGGGTCTGTACTATGAATGTTCTCATTTTACAGAAGAGGATGTAGGGAGGCTAAGTTACCTGCCCAAGGTCAGCCAGCAGGTTAGAGTGTGGGATTTGAACTCAGGTCTGTCTGATCAATCTTATTTTGTAAGAATTGTTTTACTGTGATGCTCTCTAATCCCCAACTTCTTCATGTAAGAGATGGAATTTTAAGGTCTGCTGTATATGCTTTACAAGTTTACTGTAATGATCATATGAGGAAATATACATAAGTCATTATAAACATGAGACCTTATAATTATTATTACTGGTATTAATATCATTAATCAGTATTATCATTGAAAACAACCATATTTCTCTGGGTTGAAGTT
Source organism: Galeopterus variegatus (assembly GCF_000696425.1). NCBI lineage: Eukaryota > Metazoa > Chordata > Mammalia > Dermoptera > Cynocephalidae > Galeopterus > Galeopterus variegatus. The sequence goes on from NW_007778611.1 coordinate 2,333, forward strand.
CTTAGTTCAGAGAGCTCTAGATTGGCTTTACCTTGGATCGGCCATGAATTAAACCTTGAGTGGATACCTCAAAATTCTTCTATCAAAAATTGTCCTGATAATACAAGAGGTCTTCAAAAATTCATGGAAAGATTTGTATCATCTTTTAATTCTGTTTTTTTGTGAACTTTTTAAAGTACTATTGTAAAATCCCTGGTACCCTATAGTATTTCTTGATGAAGAGGGCTCTATACAATGGAGAATGAGGACAGAAAGAAAGGGAGAGGGAAAGGGAGAGGATGGTAGAAGGATGGGATGGGAGGATGGGAATACACCAAAAAAGAATTATAAGTCCCTTCAGCTGCCCAAGGCCGGGCAGTATCCCAAGTTCAGCTTATCCTTTCAAGAGCCTTCCATGAAAAGTAGTAGAGGAGCGACTGAGAGTCTTCCAGGCTTTGCACCTTCTTGGTCTGGGTTTGAATCCCAATTCTACCATTTACTAGCTGTGCAACCTTGGGCAGTATACTTAACTGATGTCTCTGCAGCCCAGTTGATTCATCTAAATAAGGGAATGATAAGAATATTTCATCATAGGGCCCTCAAGAGGATTGAATAAGCAAATATGCATAAAAGTACTCTTACTTAGGACACAGCAAGCCTTCACTGTTAGATTACAGGTTTTGTGTGTTCTGTATGATACTTTGTTTCTTTCAAACAAATGAGATTAACACATCATGGTTCTGAAAACTTTCTGCAAAGTGTTTGCATAATATACTTCATATGGATATATGACATATTAAACTTAATACATGATAGTATGGTGTTGGGGTAGATCATTTACTATTTTAAACTATTTCAAATGCTCCAAAGAAATATGTGCATTTTCCCCCTAGGATGTATTTTCAAAAGTCAAATAAATGAATTAAATGGAATGAACAACTTTAAAG
>NW_007778612.1:0-3258 GCF_000696425.1 Galeopterus variegatus
AGGCCATGTAGACATAAATTAATCAAGCTTTAAATGTTCTGAAATTAAATTATTTCAAAGGCATTCATTGTATTTTCTGACTGGCATTTCAATGATTTTTTTCATCTTGTAAAAGTGTAATCTGTATCTTTGGGCAACAGTACATTAAAGAATGGATTCCAGAGATGTCGATAAAGGAAATCACACAATCTATCTTTAACCCGGATATGAATAAAAGTTTGAAGTGTGGAAGAATATAGATAAATTAGACTAAAAATATAGCCATAAAATATGTTTTTTGAGCTCAATATGTCTTGTGCTAATATTATATTTTATGGGATACATGAGTTTTCAAAATAAATATTGGTATCAAAAGAAGTAATACTATGTTCACTTGTTAAAACCCATGTCCTTGATGAAAGATTATAATTTAAAATGCACCGTTTATGTGTTTTGAACTGAAAGAATCATTCACTCACTGTGAGCAGAAATAATTATTCATTTTTCAAATGAACATTAACACTAGAATATGTGCATTATACCTCAGTAAATAATACTTATATTCATTTAGTAATTATGTGCTATTTTTAAGCACTTTATTTCAATTATTTATTTAAGTCCCATGGGTTAGATTATAAATCAGTTTACAGATGAGAAAATGGAGGAAGAGATAAAGCCATTTGTTCAAGATTGGGCAACTAAGTTATGCATCCATAATTTCAATTGAACAAATCAGTTGTACATGTTTGTAATCTTACTCATAACTATTCTCCCTCAACTTAACATTTGTACTGCCTGTTGAAGTAGCAGACTAGCTCCAATAAGTAGAAATTGAACAATACACTTTGAAATCTGCCTCGTAGAAATTGAACAATACACTTTGAAATCTGCCTCTCAACTATAGCCATTAAGCCTTGCTAGATAGCTCTGCCATAGCTCTTTCTGCTTTCCTGTCATAACAATTAATATTACTCTGCCAGGAATGCTCTCAATGACAGGCTAGCTCCAGCTGAGCTAGTGTCTCTGCTGTCACCAACCACTGAGGTGGCAAATCCAAGACACTTTGTCAGCCTGTTCTCCTAGAGTAGACCTGGGCCCCAAGAGTCCTGGCTTGATTGGCACAAATCTTGCATCACTGAACATATCCTGGGAAGGTGAGTTGGCTAGGACAGCTCACTCTGCCAAGAGATTTCTTCTCTGAGACCCCTGGTGATATTTCACCTTCACCAGTGCCTTTTATGACACACATATATGTATGTTCTAATAAAATGCTCAACTAAGGTTGATGCAATATGAGAATCCCTCTCCTATCCTGGACGCAAGTGAGTAGTACACCAGGATAGCGGGATACTAAAACTTATGGGAATGACCTTACAGAAAAAGAGACTGAATTTCCTCCTAATGGGAAACTGAACATCATATTCTGAAAAGAGAGATATTCTGCATATAAATGGTTGATAAGAAAGGCTATTTATTCATTTAATTGCTAAACAGCAAATAATGGAACAGTACAATACTCCTTACTAAAGAAGGAGATGTTTTATATATAGTAGCTGAAAACAAAATAGATGATCATAGAAATCAGTAAAACACAAGCCAAGTTATTTCTCATTTAATTGAATAAAACAAAGTAATAAAGCCAATGAAAATGCTGGTGTGACATTTCAGATTTGAGTTTTGTTGATTTTGCCAACATTTTGCATTCTATTAAAGATTTGTTGGCTCTACCACCTGGCCTAACTACTGAACCTGTGTCAGCCAAAAGGATGGGAAAATGAATCAAATAAATGAGACAATGTAGACAGTATTCGAATGAGTATCTAACTCTTGCTCCTTGTGAAATGCTGAGTTACACAAATGACAAGACACAAATCACCTGAATCTGCTGAAAGAGGAGTAGGAGATTGCAAGGCATTGTAGAAATCTTTCGAGCCATAACTTTTTACATTGCCAGATTTTAGCACTTGAAAGAAAAGAATCATGTTGTCCAAAAGTTCACTTATGTAGAATATATTTTAAATGTTTTATTAAATATGATATGTATATTAATAAATACCCAATGATCTCTGAATTATTTCTAGCTTTGATCTTAATATACATAATTCTGGGTGGATTATGTAACATATATTCTATCCTCTATATGTGTACTTTTCTGTTCTACTTCTGAAGAATGAATAATTTCACTTTCCAAGGAGCAGGAGAGACAGTTGTAAAGGTCATTATTTAAAGAGACCTGAATAAACTAAAATAGCTGCAAAATAAATGTACAATGTTCAAATCTCTTCAGATGAGTTTACAAGGTCTTTGAGTGTATCCTCAAGGATGTTAAACATCTCAAGTTACAGAGAAATTTGTCTAAGCAATTTTCACTTCAATATTCCCAAGCCCTTGTTATTTAAAATAGCAAAATATACACATATAGATATGACATATATATCATTATAGGCAAATATTTACACATTTACAATATGCATATTTACTTATCTGCACTTAAACTTTAGATATGCTTTTATCACCCATAGAAATGTTGTTATGTAACCACAAAAGAACCCGGATAGCCAAAACAAATCTTAAGCAAAAAAATAAATAAATAAATAAAGCTGGAGGCTTCATACTGCTTAACTTCAAAACATACTGGAAAGCATTAGTAAACAAAACAACATGGTACTAGCATAAAAACAGACATATAGACCATTGGAACAGAATAGTGAATGTAGAAATAAATTCATACATTTACAACCAATTTACCTTTGACAAAGCTGCCAACGATACACATTTAAGAAATAACATTCTTTTCAATAAATGATGCTGGCTGGAAAAACTAGATGTCCTGAGGCAGAAGAATGAAACTATAGCTCTCTCTCTCACCACTTACAAAAATAAACCCACAATTGTTTAAAAACTTAAGTATGACCAAAAACTATGAAACTACTAGAAAAATATAGGGGAAATGCTTTGTGACATTAGTCTGGCAAGGATTTTTGTATAAGACCTTAAAAGCATGGGCAACAAAAACAAAAAAGATAAATGGAATTATATCAAGCTAAAAAGCTTCTGCACAGAAAAGAATCAACAGAGTGAAGAGACACCTTACAGAATGGGAGAAAAATATTTGCAAACATGCATCTGACAAAGGACTTAATATCAAGAATATATAAAGAACTCAAACAACTCAGTAGCAAAAAAGCATAAAATAATCTAAGATATGGGCAAAAGATCTGTATAGCTATTTCTCAAAGGAAGGCATACAAATGGCCAACAGGTATATGGAAAAAAAGC
>NW_007778613.1:0-3258 GCF_000696425.1 Galeopterus variegatus
TAGAGAACTGTTCCCGTTATCTGTTGTTGCATAACAAAGCACCTCAGATCGTGGGGGCTAACACGGCCGGCCGACTAGTCTGCTCTCTCACCGCTCTGGGGCTGACCGGGCTCTGCCACGTGGCTCCCAGCTGGGGTCCCTCCCACCGCCGCAGTTGGTCATCTGAAGGTTCTGCCTGCTGGCTGGCTTCCTCCTGTGGCTGGCTGCTATCTGGGACCTCAGCCCAGGGGGGTCCACATGGCCTTTCCATGTGGCATGAGCTCCTCCACCCAATATGGAGGCTCCATCCATCCCTGCATCCCAAACAGCCCAGGGGGAAGCTGCAAAGTCTCTCACTACCCAGCCGCAGAAATAGCTGCTTATGACTTCTGCCATATTCTATTGGTCCAGCAAGTCACGAAGACCAGTTCAGACTCAAGAAGAGGGAAATTAGATTTTACCTATTAACATGCAGGGCAGCATGCCTGCTTTGGGAGAAAAGGAGTTGAAGGTGGCCATCTCTGGAGGCTGTCACAAACAGCACAAATCTTAAGACAGCTGGGGTCCCTCCCACAGCCGCAGTTGTTCATCTGAAGGTTCTGCCTGCTGGCTGGCTTCCTCCTGTGGCTGGCTGCTATCTGGGACCTCAGCCCAGGGGGGTCCACATGGCCTTTCCATGTGGCATGAGCTCCTCCACCCAATATGGAGGCTCCATCCATCCCTGCATCCCAAACAGCCCAGGGGGAAGCTGCAAAGTCTCTCACTACCCAGCCGCAGAAATAGCTGCTTATGACTTCTGCCATATTCTATTGGTCCAGCAAGTCACGAAGACCAGTTCAGACTCAAGAAGAGGGAAATTAGATTTTACCTATTAACATGCAGGGCAGCATGCCTGCTTTGGGAGAAAAGGAGTTGAAGGTGGCCATCTCTGGAGGCTGTCACAAACAGCACAAATCTTAAGACACAGATGCACCATGATCCACTAGGCTCACCTGCCAGGTCTCCACGATTCTGGCACAGCAGCCACCTGAAACAGACTCAAGTGTTTTCCTCAAAAATATTGGAAATTACTGCACTGGGGACCTGTGCACTGGCCAGCAAATACTTGGGACAGGTGTTGTCAGGTCAGTGCAAGAAGGGTACATGGAACTGTTGAAGGGACGTCAGGTTTTTCAGCCACATACTCATCAGCAGGTATTGACCATCTGGGGGTCAGCTATCTTTTGAAATTATCCACAAAGTTGAAAACATATTCAGTCCTTTGTCTTAAAGAATTCTTTGTCTTAAATCCTTAAAGATATACTCAATATCAACTATGGGGAAGTCAATTTGACAAAAAAAGCTATTTCTTTGCAGAAGTGATGCTTGAAAATTTAAAATCTGTTTATTCATGCAACCAACACACATTTCCTGAGGATTTCCTTTTTCTTCTCAATCTTTCTTCCCTCTTAGGGGAACTTATTTGTGTTCTCTGCTGTGTCTGCGTGGCCAAAGACCTCCTGTTCATTTAGGCAGATAGTGTCCTTCAGCTGGAGGAGCTGCCTCTTCAGCCCGGGGTGAAGTCCAGCAGCTGGAAATAAATGGTCACTGGTGACCTCTGGGCCATGTGAGACGTCCTCAGTAATGTTACCAGCAGCCCAGGCAGATGGCTCCCCAGACACGCCGTCACACATTTTAAAGTAGGCCCTTACGGCTATGATATTAATTCACCAAACTGCCCCGGCCATTGTTCTGAATAAACTTTTCACTTGTACTGTCAAATTTTCAGAGCAGAAGAGTGTTTACATAAAGTGCACAACTGTACACTGTGTTTCCTGCTACTTACGTGCTGCATGATATCTATGCAAATGAGCCATGTAATTTTAAATTTGGGGAAGATTAAGAGTGAAATCTAAGAGGATCTTTAATATGGGGAATTTTCTAGAGACATAGAAACAAAATGGGTCCGAGCCACCAACGGGTGATGTATCGTTTGAGTTTTATTGAAATATGGAAGAAATGTTGGGGCAAAGAATACAAGGAGCACGGTCAAGGCCAGGGAGCCAGCGGAGCGTGCAGCTCAGCTGTGCACACCGAGGACGCAGCCTGGGCGGCAGCTGCTCGCAGGCAGGGTCCAAGGGCACGGCCAGCTCACGTCTGCTCCGGGGGTGAGAAGGAGGATCAGGGAGGCGGCCCCTGCAGGGGAGAGCCCCCGCATCTGCAAGGTGCCCACACAGGAGTGGTGCGTCTCTGCTTTCCAGGGCAGGAGGCATGGCTGGGTCAAATCCATTTTCCTCTCTCTCTCTCTCTCTCTCTCTCTCTCTCTCTCTCTCTCTCTCTGCAGGTCATTTCCAGGGCTCATCTCTTAGCCCATCATAGGGGAATGATAGAGGGAACGGAAGGTAGAAAAACCGCGACTGGAGAAGGCTCCATGCACGTGCTCCCAAACTCTCTGGGGGGGTCTCCTGGTGGGCGGCCCTTTTACCCACAGTGAGAAGGGAGGCGAGGAGCAGAAGGGGACAGAGAGGAGGGGTGGCAGGTCGGAAGGACAGAGGAGGCGCTCACCTCGCTCTCCATCCAGTGGTCAGCAGGGTCTGGGGTCAGGACGAGCGAGAGAGTGACACAGAAGGGTTCCTCTCCAACAGAAGAGGGAAATCGTAAGCTCTGCTGAAGAAAAACTAAGTGGGACTTAGAAGGACTTTTACTCAAAGGATTACTGTAAGGGAGGGAAGGGACAATTGCAGTGGGGGGACCCTGTGGCCATCGGCCTGCGAACATCTCAAAACCCAACACCAAAAGGCTTTTCTTCTCTAGGGTAATGGGGAGGCAAACGGACACGCAGAGTCTTCGGAGGGAAGCTGGACAAGCCTGGGAAATGACCCATGGCGTCTGCTGGACCAAGGTCCCGCTGGGACCAGCCAACGCCAGGAGAAGCTGACAAGGGGGCATGTTCCAGTTGTGTCGGTGCTCGAGTTCGGGGCTTGTTGGGAGGAGACAGGCCTGAGCAAAGTGGGTCCAGCAAAGCATGGGCGGGCAGTGGCCACCGTGACCCACGCAGCTCTGCTGGTGGCAGGGGCAGTGCACCGGGCCGGGGCGTGAGGCAGGCCGGCTCGCTTTGTATTGAGCCGAGTCTCTTCTTTGTAAAACTTCCCATATTTCCTGAGATGTGGGTCACAGCAGCCCAGGCGTGAACGACTTTATAATTCTGGAATTATTTTTTCTCTATTTTTTTTTTAACAACTTGCACCTAAAACTGAGTTCCGTGAGTCCTCATTGTTGCTTTCCTGGCTATGTCTAACG
>NW_007778614.1:0-993 GCF_000696425.1 Galeopterus variegatus
GTGGGTGATGTGGATAGGGAGGAGCGTGGTAAGAACAACAACGTGTTTACATCTGAAAATACTCAGTTGCAACATTCAATTCTATTTGGGCAAATGCTTTTCATAGTTTGGTCTCTCCTGGTTCCACGCCTGTGTAACGATTTTCTCTCCACTGTTTCTACCCATTTCACTATAGCTCCAAGTCTCAGCATCATCTTAACCTCTAAAATAAATCTCAAATTGAGGAGGATGAACCTAAAGAGCTTCAGTCTAACACTCTGGAACTTGGTTAAATGCTACCCTGACTGAAGCCTCTGTTTTCATACTCAGGGTGTTATCTTGTTCCACAGACACATTCCCTGCATTTCGTACCCATCGGGATAACTGGACATGTCTCAGTGTAACCTATGCTTACCTAAATGACATAAATCAGAACCAAAAGAGCTGAGAGAACTCAGATCACAATTACAAATTAAAAAAAATATCTAAGAACTAAAAACCAAACTAAAAGAAACACAAGAGTTAATGAAAACACAAGAAATACTTTAAAATGAAAAAGAAGATGATAGAAATGATTCTAGAGAAATGGCAAATATAAAAGATCGGCATTCAAAGGCAGGACAGTTCTGAAAATGGTAGTGCAAATAAACATAGGCATTTAGAATAACACAAAAATGACATTTCAAATCAGTGGGACGGATCATTTAAAAAATTGGGATACGTACAACATGTTGTGGTCCAAATATATGAGTTCTCTTTAAGGATCCAAACAGTGGCAAAAGTTGATGTCTCTGAGGGACGTGCGAAGTGGGTGGCTGAGAAATTTGGAAAACGGTAAAGTTCCACTGAATACCGTTTTTCGTCTTTCTAATGTTCTGTCATTTCATTCTATTACCTCCCAATTCAGAATGCCTGGGTTCAAATTGTTCCCCCAATTGCTACCACTTAATTTTGGGCAAATACTTGACACTATCGCTTTATTTGTGAAATGAGTGAATCCCTTAGCCAGGTGCT
>NW_007778614.1:1299-3258 GCF_000696425.1 Galeopterus variegatus
TAGAATAACACAAAAATGACATTTCAAATCAGTGGGACGGATTATTTAATAAATTGGGATATGTACAACATGTTGGGGTCCAAATAAATGAGTTCTCTGGAAGGATCCAAACAGTGGCAAAAGTTGATGTCTCTGAGGGACGTGCCAAGTGGGTGGCTGAGAAATTTGGAAAACGGTAAAGTTCCACTGAATACCGTTTTTCATCTTTCTAATGTTCTGTCATTTCATTCTATTACCTCCCAATTCAGAATGCCTGGGTTCAAATTGTTCCCCCAATTGCTACCACTTAATTTGGGGCAAATACTTGACACTATCGCTTTATTTGTGAAATGAGTGAATCCCTTAGCCAGGTGCTGCCTGGCACAATATCAACTCTCTGTACATGTAAATGACTAAAGAAACAACCCCGTGTCCGGCAGCTCTTGAAGAGATGAACTAAGGGCGTATATCCAGACAATAGAACATTCTGCAGTCAAGAAAAGGAATGAACTACTGACACTGTACAACAAGGATGAACCTTGCAAACATTATGTTGAGTGAAAGAATCCAGATACCAAAGGTCACACTGTGTGATTCCATTTAGAGCATTTATGTGAAATGTCCCCAAAAGGCAAATCCGTAGAAATTACTGGTTGTCTGTAGGGGGGAAAGGCGGGTAGGGGTAGAGAGGTCAATTTTTAGGATGATGACAATGGTATGGGTTAGACAGTGGTGGTGAGTGCACACCCTTGTGAATGTACTAAGTGCCACCGAACTTTTACCTTGTGCGAATTCTACCTCAAAGACCAGTTTTACTGCTGTAAAGTACTAACTGTCCCGTGGTGAGTATCGGCTGCTGCATTTCTCCCTTGCCCCCCTCCCTGCCTATCCTACACTCCCCCCGCGTCCCCCACCCGGTCTCCCTCCTGCGCGCTTCACCAGGACACCCCAGGAGCACTCTGGACAATTGGGCGCCAGCGTCCCGGGCTGTCGAATGGCCGCCAAGTGCGCAGGAGCACCGCCGCTCTCACCTAGACATGGACGCTCCGGGACGAGTTTTCTCCAGCACTTCGGTTGATGGGGATGGTTCGGGAAGCAGCACGCTCCCGGGTTTGCGGAGAACTTGGTGGGCTTTTCACCTTATTATTCAGGCCCCTCCAGAAGCTGATCTCGATCAACTGAAACCTCCAGATGCTGTGCTCTGAAAGCCAGGTTGACCTCCTGTGGGCGCTTGCAGACACTGAGGACTTGCTTCTTTGCGTGCAATGCGACCCCAGCCCCAGCTGAACCTACTACTAAAATGGCAGGGTGATAAATAATATTGGCCTTGCACATTGCAAAGATTAACTGAAGTAATGCATCTTGCTGGCCCGGTTCATAGGTGTTGAGTGCATAGAGATTTATATTCCAGGCCCTGTTTTGGGTGCGCCTCATGCTGCTGCGGTTCACTTTCCTAGGGCCCAGGTTATCACCTGCCTGCAGGATAACTGTGAGCTCTTGCCACTCCCCTGGGAAACTCACTGCCATGTTATTTCTTGGGTCCCGAGGTTTCTAGGTGGCTTGTCGTCTTGTTTCCCCCTCTCAGAGTCTTATATTTGTTTTATATTTTGTATACAGAGTTTTTAGTTGTATTTAGCAGGAATAGGAGGAAAAGTACTTGTACACCTATTCTTCTGGAATTAGAAGTTTATTTTTTGAAAAAAATTAATATTCTTTTTACAACCATTAAAAAATGTAAAAAAACATTTTTCAGCTCTAGGTCTGTACAAATACAGGCTGTAGTTTGGCTTTGAGTCATGGGCTTTAGTTAGCCAACATGACAGCTGTCTATATCTTTTTCATCTTATCTTGAGTGTTTCTTCAGGTTGCTCACTATACTATACTGCAGCCACTGGCTTTATTCTTTTATTCGTTCTTTCTTCCTGATTGCCAAGTATACTGTACTGCAGCCACTGACTGTCCTTCCTTCCTTCCTTCCTT
>NW_007778615.1:0-816 GCF_000696425.1 Galeopterus variegatus
AACATGTCAGAAAACAGCTTTTACTTCAATACTGGAAAATATTCACTTTAGTGGGAAAGAAAGTGGTCATAATGAGGAGTTAAGACAATGATATCACCCAAGGGCATAAACTTTTTTTTTTAAAGTCAATTCTTCAATGTTTCCATACTAAAATGAGAATCAGACTAAGTTTATACTCAAGTATGATTCTGCTTTAAAATTGCATTTTTGAAAGTGCTTCATTTTCTGGCTTACATCAGCAAATACACATCAGTGAGTTGATAAGGGACAACTTGTTCACCCAAAAAAGTTGTCAAGTCATACCCTTGATTCATTATCCAAGAGCCAAAAGTGTCAAGCATGCCTTATGGCTTCCGTAGCTTTGCTGGCTCCCGTACTTGGCACACTTAGGGTTGTTTTTGGCAGGCTGATGCATATCCAGCTTACTGTTCTTCATGACCCCAACAGCCAGATCTCATGAACCATTCAAAGTGACCTTGTGGAAAATCTAACTGGTAACCCAAGAAATTACTGGGCATGTTTTTACAGAGTTACGATTTTAAAATACACTTGCCATTACATAATCATCATTCAAGAAACATGAGAAATATCAATCTTGGTGTATATTATTTAGACGTAAACCAATCATTTTTTTGGTTTGTCTGACTGACGCAGCGTAATACACACACGCTACTGACAGAACAATTAAACCACCTGCTCCTGGGTCTCCTGCAGGGCAGCAAATGTTTGAATTAGTTACATTTCTTTTATTATCATTGATTTGAACATTTTTATCTTTTATATTTTTCTCAAGAGACAAGCTCCCTACTGACACTT
>NW_007778615.1:2701-3258 GCF_000696425.1 Galeopterus variegatus
GAATATCAATATATGTATACAACATTTAATGATCAAATTGGGGTAATTAGCATATTCATCATTATAAAACTTAATCATTTCTTTTGATGAGGACATTCAATCTTTTCTAGCCATTTGATAATGTGCTGTAAATTATTGTTAATTATAGATGCCCAGCTTGATTATGTACCAATAGAACTTATTTTTCCTATTTAGCTGTTTTGTGTCCATTAACTAACCTCTCACAATCTCCCCTTCCACTTCCCCATCTCTAGTAATCACATTCTGTGCTTTCCTTCTGAAAGTTCAACTTATCTTCTCTTTCTCTCTTTCTTTCCTTCTTTCTTTCTCCCACTTATGAGGACATGCAGTATTTCTCTTTCTGTGCCTTGCTTATTTTACTTAATTTACTTCAAGTCCATCCATGCTGCTGCAAATGGCAGAATTTCATTTTTTTTCATGGCTGAGTAATATTCCATAGTGTAGATATACCACATTTTCCTTATCCAGTCATCCAATGATGGGCATTTAGGTTGGTTCCAACTCTTGGCTATTGTAAATAGAGCTGCAATAAACAT
>NW_007778616.1:0-724 GCF_000696425.1 Galeopterus variegatus
CTTTACAGTTAAGTACAAACTAGAATAATTTATTCCCATACTGGCCAGTTGAAAAAAAAAATTTAGAAGGTATCAAAAAGGATCTTGTCATTATATTTCTGTTCTGTTCTCTACCCAGTTATCAAGTAAACAGCCTGGATCTTTCAGACTTAGTCTGATGGGATCTAAAGAAAATAATTTTGGGGGAGAATTTACCTGTGATCAAATAATAAGTCCTTACTGAAGCCTTAGCTAGCCCAGTTACTCAGTGATCTCCTTTTATATAATCTAGCACTTAATTATGCACTGTCACATTTGTTTGCTAATTGATATACCTAAATCCTGTCTTCAAGTAGGTTATAAATCGCTCAAAAGCAGGGGTTATGCCTCATTTTTTTTCTGTGTCTCACAGCTCCTAGCACAGAGCTAAGTACAGAGAAGATGTCCGATAAAAGGTTGATGGTGATTTTGCTGGGAACACTCCATCAGCATTACTCTGTTTTCGTCTTTCCTGTTGGGGTGGCAGAGAGGATGTTCTCTGCGAGGGCTGAGTGCCTGTGAAGTGGAGGAGAAATGGCTCGGGTGCAGGGAGTGAGGGTAAAAGCCAGGAGCTCCCTGCCTATTTATTATAGTAGTTGCCTCACTGCTTTTATTGGAAGGAAGTTGATCCCAAAGAAAAGAGAGTCAGGGCCGGCCCGGTGGCGCACTGCTACAGTGCGCCACTTGGGAGCGCGGCGGCGCTCCC
>NW_007778616.1:2556-3258 GCF_000696425.1 Galeopterus variegatus
TCTTTTGAGATATCTTCCCTTCCTTCCATAAGAATGATACCAGGATTTCCTGATAGGGCACTGCCGTTTAAAATAACAGACTTTGAAAACAATTCATCCAACCCATTCTCTTAAAAGTATTTAGGAGCTTGGAAATCTGTTCCTGGTACATTACTTAAGGATTAAGTTCACTTGTCTATAACAGAAAAACCCAGAGGTTTATATCAGGTAGCAGTTTATTTTTTTCTCACATAAAAATAAAAAAAATCCAGAGGTAAACAGTCCAGGGCTGACCCAGCAGCTCCTGTGTTATCAGGGATCCTGGCTCCTTTTCTAATTCACATTCCTGGCACATGGCTTGGATTATCATGGTTTCCTCATGGCCCAAGTTAGCTGCTGGAGCTCAAGGCATCAGCCTGTATTGCAGAGCAGGAGGAGGAAGGACAAAAGGGGCCCCTGTTGGATGAGTGGACTCCTTTTTTAAAAAAAAGCCTTCCATTTCCTACTAATACTTCCACTTACATTTCATTTGCCACATTTTAGTTGTGTGTTCTTACTAGCTGCAAAGGAACCTGGAAAGTTTGGTGTTTTATTTTGGAAGCAATGTGCTCGGCCAAAAATTATTGCTCTGTTATTAAGTAGGAAGGGGAAAATAGATGTTGGGCAGGCAGTTAGCAGACTCGGGCACACTGGATAGAACCTTCCTTTTTTTTTTTTTTTTTT
>NW_007778617.1:0-1013 GCF_000696425.1 Galeopterus variegatus
GAGAGAAATGATAGCACATTTTACAGAGAATTGTTACAAGAATTACATGAGATAATAGGTGTAAAGCACTTAGTGGCAAAATATTGAGATAAAATTCCATTCTCAGAGAGTATGACACTTGTCCTGCCCTTTGAAATCAGTGTGTTCTTATTTTCATGGATTTATACCTGTTGTACCATGAGGACCTCCATCTTCATAAAAGTACAATATTGGTTTGGTTTTGGAAAAATTTCAAGCTTACAGAGTATGGCAGAGACTAATGTGGAAAAGGCTGATGAATGTAGGTACCACATGGTTTTGTCAAATCTTAGCATTTGGCCATGTTTGCCCAGAGGGAGCTATTCTCCCAGGGTTTATCATTATCATGCATAATTTACTGTATTACCATACATGTGCATATGCATAAACATGATATTGTATTGTTTTGCCTGTTTACCTTTATATAAATGGTATGACAACTAAACATATATGATTATATTGTCAACTGTCATTCAGAAAATACTGTTTTTAAGATTTATCCTTGTTGTTAGATATAATTATAAATAAATAAAATATGAATCATAATTTATTAATTCACATTAACAAAAAGTGGCACGATTTTTCCTTTAGTTTATGAAATTTTGTTTTCCAACTTATTACAAGAGTTGCAATAATTATTCCTTCTCTCTATTTCTCTTTCTCTTTCTCTGTCCACATATATATAATAATATATGTGTGTATGTATGCAAACATAAATATGTGTATATCTTTGTAAGAGTGCTCTCTCTTTCTCTCTTTGTATGTGTGTGTATATACATACATGCATACATACATATATATATATATTTTTTTTTTTTTTACTCCTCTGGAAATTGTATATACCAAAGCTGTATCAATTTATACTCATACCTGCAGTATATTAGAGTTTTCATTTCTTTACTTCCTTAGCAACATTTGGCATTTTTACACTTTATTATTATTATTATTATTATTACTATCATTACTTTTATATTTAATATAACCCTTCTAAGTGA
>NW_007778617.1:2281-3258 GCF_000696425.1 Galeopterus variegatus
TAATGAAAGAATCAAAGGGTAGCTAGCCATACACACAGATGTGATATCTTTTCAACTAGAACAGTTGTTAAAAAAAGAAAAAGCAAAAATTAGAAAGAAGGTATGTATAGTGATATACGAACAAAACCACTAAGCCTAAACTATGTGTATTTAAAATGTGGTCCTGTGTAAGGACCCATCCTATGGGGAATTCTAGACCACTCACCAACTATAATGTGCATTAAGACTGGATGGTGCTTTCTGCAATAACTTCCACATGAGGTCTTCGGTAAATCAGTTGACTTCCACAGTATGCCCAGGTTAATTATACTGGGGAAAAGGAAAACCTCAGAGACAGAATTTTTTTTATGTCTTTGGAGAGTATTACTAACTGGTGGGACTCACATAGAAAAACATATTAATTAATTATTATTTTTTTTTTTGCCCTGTAGGTACAAGTATACTTTTCTTCTCTCATCACATAATTCAGCTTGCTTCTATTTTGGTTTAGGAACCATTAAATTAAATGATAATTTTCAATATACTTCTCCCTGGCTGTTTTTTGCCTTGGTGGGCTCAAGGAATCTTGGGTCCTGTTTTATATCCTTTGATGTATTATTGCCACTTGAGTAAGAGTCCTCCTGCAGTGGACAGAAGTGATTAAAGATGGTTGACCCTATTTTTTTTTTCTTGTTGATCTGCCAATTAAAGAAAAAGTCAATCTATTTTTCTGCTGGTCCAGCATCACAGATATTCTGCCTGTCCATCAACTTAATGTTCTCAGGCAATCACCTGGGTAATGAGAAGCTCCCATTACTGCCACTTTGACTCCTTTATGTCCTGCTGGAAAATTTTCTCCTTAATTTCACAGTCCATTGCCACTCTCTGGATTTAGTACTTTGAAATTTTCTCTCCAGTTTAGTTTTTGAAATATTTTTTTACTCTCCACCCACAATACCTTCATAAAACTGCCAACACCTCTACAATCTTTTTTTTTT
>NW_007778618.1:0-385 GCF_000696425.1 Galeopterus variegatus
TGTTTTCTTCTCACAAATTCTGTCTTCAGTGCACAGTGGATGTAAGTTATTTGCATTTTCTGTGTTGGGTCTTAGAGGTATCTTAACAGCATGTATGAATTTTCCACTAAAATGTAAATTATTAACAAGTCAGAGTTTTCATTTATTTTATCTCCTGATGTGAGATCTAAATAAGTATGTAGAACACTTAAAATTCTTACCATTTCTCTGCTTTCTGAGAAATAAATCTCATGCATAGTACACAATATATTTTCTTACGCATAACATGCTTCCATGTAATGGGGAAAAAAACTAATTTGAGGAGGAATACTATATGCTTCTTGGAGACTTAGCTGTATAAGCAAAAAGTATTAACCCAAAGGAGCATTTGGTCATGTTTTCATCA
>NW_007778618.1:1443-3258 GCF_000696425.1 Galeopterus variegatus
CCTCAATTTCTAAGACATAAGCTATTGCTGGAACCATATTAAAGAAACCCAGTTGTGTTGTCATAAAAATTTACAGGCGAGACTAAAAGAGCACACAGTGTGATGGTGATTAATGGGTGCTTGATTGGTAGTTGTTCTTTGAAATACAGTAATGATAATAATAGCAAACATTTCAATGGTGCTTACTAAGTGCCAGCAGTGTTCTAAATAAATTCTTTTATTTATTCTTCATAGTAATCCATTTTACAGATGAGGAAACTGCAGTGCAGGGATGTTAGGCGACTACCCAATGTCACTGGTAGTAAGTGGTGGAGCTGTAAGTTTTGAACTTGGAAGTGCCCACAACGACAACAATTTGCTACATCAGAAAGGACAGAAGGAAAGGAAGGATGGATGAAAAACAAAACATTTCAGGATCTGCCATTGAGGGGTGTGTCTCAGGAATGTATAACAGAAGAATTTCAAAAGCAACGTGAGAATGACTGAAAAAAAGAAGTAACAGATGGGCTTACCTCTGAAAAAAAAGAAAAAAGTTCGGAATGATTAGGAGGTAGTTGGATGAAGAAGTGAGGCATACAAAGTGAACATTAGAACCCAGTCCAGAGAGAGTCAGCAGCCTTCTGAGCCCCAAGAGAATGAATGGACCCGTCAAAGACATAGACATGGGGAAAAAGTTTGTCACTGACATTAAAGCAAGCTGGAGTTGGGTATGTGCATAGAGAGAGAGGGGGAGGGAGACAGAGAGAGAGAGGGGGAGGGAGGGAGAGAGAGAGAGAGAGAGAGAGAGAGAGTGAGAGAGAGAGAGAGAGAAGGCTATGAAGTCCCACTGGGCCAAGGCCAAAGCCTAGACTAAGACCACAACTATGAGAATGAAAAGGAAGGTGGTGGATTCAGGAAATATTGGCAAAGAAAAAGTGGCAACGGTTGGTGACAGACTGGATGTGGGGAGGGAGAAAGACAGTGGTGAGACAAAAATAACTGTGGGGTTCCCAGTTGGGAGGTCCATGATAGGGTGGTATTTCCCACTGCAATGGAAAACTGGGCAGATAGGGACAATGAGTAGTTTCATGCCATGTTATTTAATGTGCCAAAGCCAATGTCAGTAAGTTTTGAGGTCTCTTGTGGGAAGAGTGCTATGTGGTCCTAAAGCATGGCTGGCTTAACTGCTGAATACCTTGACTCTTTTAACAGAGGTCAGTAGTCTAGTAGCTGGAATATCAAGTGAGGGTTATGTCAGGTGTGTATGATAACAGGATGGCATAAATGTTGGATTGCTAGAGAACAGGATGGGCATGTGAGAAATACCATGAAAACGATCTAGAAGCAGAGGTTGTGACACAGCTGTAGGGAAATTGAAGGTTATTTCTTCTAGCATGGACAACAGTACACTGGCCTAAGAAAGTACTTCAGGCTAAGTCATGGCCAGTGCCTCACAGCCCTGGCTTTACATGCTTCAGGTATATCAGCTCAACAATTCATGGTTTAAACTCAAGGCAAAGAAATTTTTAAAAAATTAGGATGTATTGGGCCGGCCTGGTGGCGCACTGCTACAGTGCGCCGCTTGGGAGCACAGCGGCGCTCCAGCCGAGGGTTTGGATCCCACATACAGACCGGCCGCTCACTGGCTGAGCGAGGGGCGGGAGCAACACCGAGGGTTGCGATCCCGTTTCCGGTCCCGGTCTGGTACGGGCACGACACTGAGGGTTGCGATCCGTTGCCGGACATGGAAAAAAGACAAAAAGGGAAAAAAAAATTTGGATGTATTTATACAAAATGATGGAGCATCATTCTTTCTTTTTCTGGGGTCAAATCTTT
>NW_007778619.1:0-212 GCF_000696425.1 Galeopterus variegatus
CTCATCGATCTAAGGAAACTCATCAGACCAAGGTCATTGATCAAAGTAATCACATCACACCGAGCTCATCGACCTAAGTAAACTCATCAGACCAAACACAACGATCTAAGTAACCTCATCAGACCAAGCTCGTCGATCTCAGTAAACTCAACAGACCAAGCACATCAATCTAGGTAAGTTCATCAGAGGAAGATCATCGATCTGAGTAAACT
>NW_007778619.1:5604-6393 GCF_000696425.1 Galeopterus variegatus
ACCAAGCTCATCGATCTAAGGAAACTCATCAGACCAAGCTCATCAATCTAAGTAAACTCATTAGACCAAGCTCATCGATCTAAGTTAACTCCTCTGTCCAATACCTTCTATCTATGTAAACTCATCAGACCAAGTTCATCGATCTAACTAAACACAACAGAGCAAGCTCATTGATCTAAGTAAACTCATCAAACTGAGCTCATCGATCTAAGAAAACTCAACTGAGCAAGCTCATCGATCTAAATAAATTCATCATCCCGAGATCCTCAATCTAAGTAAACTCATCAGACAAGCTCATCCATCAATGTAAAAGCACCAGACCAAGCTCATCGATCTAAGTAAACTAATATGACCCAGCTAATCGATCTAAATAAACTCATCAGACCAAACAAATCGATCGAGGAAAACTAATCAGTCCAAGCTAATTGATCTAGGAAAAATAATCCGACGAAGCTAGTAGATCTAGGAAAACTAACGAGACCAAGCTAATCAATCTAGGAAAACTAATCAGACCAAGCTTATCAATCTAACTAAAATCATCCCACCAACCTCATCGATCTAAGTAAACTCCTCGCACCGAGCTCATCAATCTAAGTAAACTCATCAGACCAATCAAATCGATCTAAGTAAACTTATCAGAGCAAGCGAATCGATCTAATTTAACTCATCAGACCAAGCTAATAGATCTAAGTAAACTCATCACACCAAGCTCATCGATCTAAGGAAACTCATCAGACCAAGCTCATCAATCTAAGTAAACTCATCAGACCAATCAAATCGATCTAAGTA
>NW_007778619.1:6403-7429 GCF_000696425.1 Galeopterus variegatus
TCAATCTAAGTAAACTCATCAGACCAAGCTCATTGATCTAAGTAAACTCATCTGACCGAGCTCATTGATCTAAGTAAACTCATCTGACCGAGCTCATCGATCTAAGTCAACTCATCTGACCGAGCTCATCGATCTAAGTAAACTCATCAAACCGAGCACATCGATCTAAGGAAACTCATCAGACCGAGCTCATCGATCTAAGTAAACTCATCAGACCGAGCTCATCGATCTAACTAATCTCATCAGAGAAAGCTCATCGATCTATGTAAACTCATCCGACCAATCCCTTTGATCAAAGCAAACTCATCAGACGAGCTTATCGATCTAACTAATCTCATCAGAGAAAGCTCATCGATCTATGTAAACTCATCCGACCAATCCCTTTGATCGAAGGAAACTCATCAGACCAAGCTCATCGATCTAATAAACTCATCAGAGAAAGCTCATCGATCTTAGTAAACTCATCAGACAAAGCAAATCGATCTAAGTAAACTCATCAGACCGAGCTCATCGATCTAACTAATCTCATCAGAGAAAGCTCATCGATCTATGTAAACTCATCCGACCAATCCCTTTGATCAAAGCAAACTCATCAGACCAAGCTCATCGATCTAATAAACTCATCAGAGAAAGCTCATCGATCTTAGTAAACTCATCAGACCAAGCAAATCGATCTAAGTACATTCATCAGAGCGAGATCATCGATCTCAGTAAACTCATCAAACCGAGCTCATCGATC
Source organism: Galeopterus variegatus (assembly GCF_000696425.1). Classification (NCBI taxonomy): domain Eukaryota; kingdom Metazoa; phylum Chordata; class Mammalia; order Dermoptera; family Cynocephalidae; genus Galeopterus; species Galeopterus variegatus. The sequence goes on from NW_007778619.1 coordinate 7,143, forward strand.
TAAGTAAACTCATCTGACCAAGCTAATCGATCTGGGAGAAATAATCAAACCAAGCTAATCGATGTAGGATTACTAATCAGACCTGACGAATCGATCAAGGAAAACTAATCAGACCAAGCGAATCGATCTCAGAAAACTAATCAGACCAAGCTAATCGATCTAGAAAAACTCATCAGACCGAGCTCATCGATCTACGTAAACTCATCAGACCAAGCTCATTGATCTAAGTAAAGTCATCCGACAAAGCTAATCATTCTAAGTATACTCATCAGACAGAGCTCATTGAT
>NW_007778619.1:8227-8861 GCF_000696425.1 Galeopterus variegatus
AATCGATCAAGGAAAACTAATCAGACCAAGCGAATCGATCTCAGAAAACTAATCAGACCAAGCTAATCGATCTAGAAAAACTCATCAGACCGAGCTCATCGATCTAAGTAAACTCATCAGACCAAGCTCATTGATCAAAGTAAACTCACCTGACCAAGCTAATCTTTCTAAGTATACTCATCAAACAGAGCTCATTGATCTAAGTAAACTCATCAGACCAAGCACATTGATCTAAGTAAACTCATCGGACCGAGCTCATCGATATAAGTAAACTCATCAGACCAAACCCAACGATCTAAGTAAACTCATCAGAGCAAGCCCTTCGATCTAAGTAAAGTCATCACACCAAGCTCATCGATCTAAGTAAACTCATCAGAACAAGCACATAGATCTAAGAAAACTCATGACACGAAGCACATCGATCTAAGTAAACTCAGCAGACCGAGCTCATCCACCTAAGTAAACTCATCAGACCAAACCCAATGATCTAAGTAACCTCATCAGACCAAGCTCATCGATCTTAGTAAACTCATCAGACCAAGCAAATCCATCTAAGTACATTCATCAGAGCGAGATCATCGATCTGAGTAAACTCATCAAACCGAGCTCATCGATCTAAGTAAACTCATCAGAC
>NW_007778620.1:0-3257 GCF_000696425.1 Galeopterus variegatus
ATGGAAACAACTTCTCCAAGGGACTGTGACTTCTTGCCTCCAAACTTCACACACAGTGTCCCCTCATTTTTTATCATTGTTTCCTCCTATTTCCACCTTCCTCCAACCCCATCCATCCACACACTTCTTTGTCCAGAAAACTCCTATTTATCCTTTGGTGTTAGCTGAGATGCAACTTCTGAGAAGACTCAGACTCCCAAGTTTGTGTTAGATACTCCTCCTGTGTAGTTCCACAACATCCTATGCTTACCTCTGTCATTACATTCATCAGAATGAACTATAATTATTGTGTTTCTCTATTTCTCCACCAGATGTAAACTCTGCGAGGGCAAGGGCTACATCCGTCCATGTCACTACAGTATTATATTGTACACAGTAGGGAGTCAAATACTGAAGGATGGAAGAGAAGGAGGAATGTATGTGTGGAGGAATGTATGGAAGGAGGAAAGGAGGCAGGGGTGGAAACCAGCATGCACTGATTCTGGCCTTGGAGACTTCTGATGTGACAATGTTGTCTGGAGCCATACTCTTACAAGGAAATTATAACCATTCCCAAGAAAGACATATAATGAAGATTTTATAATGAAGAGGAAAGCTGCAGAGTTCACATATTTGAAGTAAAACCACTTGTCTATTGGCAGGAATTTGCAGGTAATATCTAGATGCCTGAATCTTGTAGTATGGGCTTTCTGTTCTCATGTTAGAGCGATAACCAGGCTGATGCTCACAGGTCTGTCACTTAAAATAATGCCTTGTACAAATGCAGCAGAGCACTGAAACCAACTTGCCCGATGTTCACCACAGCACCATCTGGTCCCCATAGAAGGGGACCCTTCTAATTCTCACAAAGACGGTATGTGGGCTACGGGTGGCCCTAGATACCCACTTCTGTCCTCATTGCAGAAGCTCTACTGTCATCTTAATCCACCAATACATTCTTCAGAACATACTAGGATTCTTGGTTGTGCAATAAAAAGAGGGAAACTTCCTAAAATGTAAGACCACCAAGGCTCAAAAGGAAACAGCCCACTGCTGTGCCTCCCCTTTCGTATGAAAAAGCAAACAGACAGACAGCATATAATTATCCTTTAAGATAATCACTATACATTTCTTTTTAAAATAAATCTCGATAATGTAGAAAGGTCATTAATTTAGTCCCAATACCCTTGTCTGGGGTCAAGAACTGGCTATGAGATTGCAGATAGTGAAGTTATCTTAGCCCTAGTTTTCTGTAAAATAGGAATAATGCTCTTCCTTCACAGGGCTGTGAATTGAGGATAGATGTGAAAAGTGTTTCATAAAGAGTGAGCCATTGTCTAAACATATGAAATTAGTAATTTTCTTTCACTCTTTTAATAGTGATATTTATGTGAATGAAGGTCTCATTAAGGGCTCTATTTTACAAACCTTTTTATTGATTGTAACATTTGCAAAACCTGGACTATATTAAGAATCAAAATGATGGGAATGAATAACACTTGTAAAAGTGCACATTCATAGAAATGCTTGAGATAGTCTGGTTAGTGACCTCAATACCTAGAAACCAGCAGAAATTCAATATCTCTAGAAGGAATAAGGAGATTAAAAGATCCGTTTTGGGGAAGACAAATTCTAGTGCGGGGGTATCTGGAAGTTTAAAGGACTTGACCAGACTTCTGATCTAAAGACATTTGGATTACATGCCAGAGTTTCTCAATGAGTCAGTATCTACTCAGGGAAGACAAAGACATATTGGTGTTTCAAGAGAGGAAAGCAAGGGAGGAAAGCAGGAACTGTACTAGAAAAATCCCTATGATGGAACTTTCCAGCGGTAGAAGGAAAAAAGGAAGAAAAGGTAACTGATGTTCTGACCTAAAGAGAGCCCCATTTCCTCATGCATGAATTTCCCCCTCAACCTTGTAGACACTGATCATAAGTACTATATTTTTATTTGTTAGGGGATAAAATGAAACTTCACCTTGGTATCAAGTACATAAGGGGAAAACAGTTGCCCTGAGAAAGTCAAACCTTAAAACCTATTAGTCAGAGTGAAAACGAACAAAATCATCTTAAGGAAATAGAAAGGCTCCCAATTCTGCTGAACTCAGTAACCAGAGTACATGCATTTACAAGTGAAAAAAGGAGTCGGGCAAAGGGGGGGTTGGTTAGCTGGTAAAGATTAGAAAAAGGAGTTGCTAGGCAAATGTTGATCTTGGGAGATGGAGTCCTGGCTCATGGAGCATTCTTCTCTCCCTGCAAAATTGTTTGTAATTTGAGATGGATATACCAGGACTGTGAGTCAAGTTTCACTAAGTATTAGGGTTAAATGCTGGTGGTTTCATGAGTCTGTCTCTTGTTCAGCTTATTTTCTGACTTTATATTCTTTCCCAAGGCATTTTTAGCTTGTCTAGAGGGAGGTAGTAAAGAATGGATATCTGAGCCTTCAAAGCCGAGAGGCAGATCCTGGGCAGCAAAACAGCCTGCCAGCTTCTCCCTGGGGTGCACCTGCCTTGGCCCCCCCATGCCTTATGACTGTGAACTCATTCTTTGTATTCTAATTTCCAAATGCATATCTAAAAGAGGCTGTATGGCTAGTCAAAGTCAACCTTTGAGATCAGTTATAACTTCCACCAAGCTTTCCTCAATCTTGGAATAAATGCTCATGTTTGCTAAGGGGATTTTCTTTGGTGATACCTGGCATATTCTGCTTACCTTCTTATATACTGAAGCCATGATGGTTGCTCGTACACTCATGCCCAGCATGAAGGACAAATGAAAATAATATTGAAAGCAGAGGGACTGGATGAGAGCCACAGCAGATAAGAGGATTGCGCAGATATATCCAGTCCACACGTATGCATCATGGTCATTTGCAAAGGAGATCATCCACCTGCCAGAGCAAACCAAGTAAGCGATCCCCTTCGGGCCTTCAAGGGCCCCTCACTCTCCTCGTGCAGAGCCAGCTACTCTACCCTTACACAGTAGGTAACAAAAGTGACCAGATTAGTCCAATGCTTTTGGAAGACCTGAGCTCCACAGTCTTCCTAGTGTTCTTTCTTTCTCTTGGAGATGAGCAGCAAGAGCTTAGGGTTGATTTCCATGGCCGCAAAAATGAATAATGAAGGAAACGCCCTATAGAGCTGCCACTGCAATGTTCTGGCCCTGTCTCCCCCAACCTCCTGGTAAAAGTGGTTGTGTGGAACAAGTTGATTCATTTCTGGACTATGGAAGCCTGAAAAAGAATTAGGACATGCATCCAGCATGAGTTAGAAGGGCTT
>NW_007778621.1:0-647 GCF_000696425.1 Galeopterus variegatus
GTCCTTCTCCCTTGAAGGAACTTTCCCTGGGTGCAGTCACCTTCGGGACTCTCAGTGCTCTGGAGAAATGGGCTCTGAGTAATCCTTTGTGTCTCTGTCACCCTGAGAAAGGTGACGACACTAAACATGAGAGAAGTGATGACAGTCTCCCAATTACTGGTGAGGGAAAAGGGTCACTAAGTCCTCCTCCTTTCTTCCTAGGTGTAAATACCAGTTCCAGGAAGACATGGGCTCTCTTTAGGATGGTTCAGATCAAAAGCCCATAGGGAAATATGTGCATACTTATGAAAAACCTTTCAGTCACCTCCTGCTGCTGTTTTTGCGCTCATCCAGGGAACCTGAGAACCCAAGAGCAATCCCATCCCCTGAGACAGCAAATCAAGCTCCTACCCACCTAGCCATGTGAGTTCCATTCCCTGTACCTCACCTAGTTTGGTCCTTGAATAGAAATGGGACATTCTCTCTCAGTGTGGCGTATGTGTTCTTTCAGTGATATCTTAAAAACTAATATCTCTACAGAGCATGTGGAATATGAACAATTTGGGGAAATAATGCAGTGGATTTTTACTACAGAAATGAATCACATCCTGTAAGGTGGGTTCTTAGAAAGGTAAATTTCTCCTACTTTCCCACGCTTTCCTTCTTTC
>NW_007778621.1:2496-3257 GCF_000696425.1 Galeopterus variegatus
CATGCTCAGCACTGTGCTACATACTTTACATGTATATCTCATTTACTACTCACGACTTCTCGGTGAGCAGGGGATGTTAGTAATGCCAAGTAACACACAAGGAAGTTGGAGAATGACATAGGTGCACCGTTGGCTTTTCAAACACAGTCGCCCCTCTGTATCCATGGGTTCCACATCCAGGTATTCAACCAATGGGAGACCAAAACTATATGAAGCAACAATAAAAAATAATAAAACAATAAAAAATAGAGCATAGCTATTTGCATAATTTTTACATTGTATTAGGTATTATAAATAATATAGAGAAGATCTATAGTATACATGAAGACATGTAGGTTATGCAAATACTATGCCATTTTTACAAGGGAGTTAAGCATCTACAGATTTGGGTATCCCTGGGGGTCCAGGAACTTATCCTCTGTGAATACTGAGAGATGACTGTATTCATTGATACTGACAAATAAATTCTTGGAATTAATATAATGTGCTAGATGGAATTCCAAATAGTCTCCAAGATCTCCCCTACCCGTGTACACGCCCTGTATAATCACTTCCCCTTGAGTGTAGTGGGAGCTGTGAATATGACGGTACATCACTCCCTTGATTACATTGTCAACACATAATACTTTGTCACAACAAACTGGAGAGAGATTCTCCTGCTGGCTTTAAAGAAGTGAGCTGCCATGCTGTGAGGAGGCCTGGTGGCTGGGACTAGACAGAGGCTTCTACGAGTTAAGAGTGATAACCACTGCCAACAACCA
>NW_007778622.1:0-867 GCF_000696425.1 Galeopterus variegatus
TTACCGTTCGTTGGTGACTTTCTAAATTGTGTAACTGCAACCTGAAAAATGCTGAGGTTAAGAATAAGATGGAACAGGAAAGCATGATTTGTTTTGTAAAGGAAGAATGGAAAGGACTCTTTTCAACTCAGCTTTTGGCACCATGTGACTTCTCCAAATCTACTCTACTTCGCTCTTTTCCTCTCTGGCTTCCCGAGCGTAGGCCGCCATCATGAATGACACAGTAACTATCCAGACCAGGAAGTTCATGACCAACCGACTACTTCAGAGGAAACAAATGGTCATTGACGTTCTTCACCCTGGGAAGGCAACAGTATCTAAGACAGAAATTCGGGGAAAACTAGCTAAAATGTACAAGACCACACCAGATGTCATCTTTGTGTTTGGATTCAGAACCCATTTTGGTGGTGTCAAGACAACTGGCTTTGGCATGATTTATGATTCCTTGGATAATGCAAAGAAAAATGAACCCAAACACAGACTTGCAAGACATGGCTGGTATGAGAAGAAAAAGACCTCAAGAAAACAGCGAAAGGAATGCAAGAACAGAATGAAGAAAGTCAGGGGGACTGCAAAGGCCAATGTTGGTGCTGGCAAAAAGTGAGCTCGAGACTGGATAACAGAAGGAGTAAAGATTCTGCAATGACTTCATCTGTGATAATTTTGTGACGTTTTCACAAGAGGACTAATAAATTGTAAAAAAAAACAAAACAAATCTACTCTACTTCATTTGCCACTGTTTTAAAAAGGGAGACCTGCATGAAGGGACAGATGGGGACCCACGCCGTCCTTTCTGCCCTAATACGTCCAACACTGAATCAGCAAAGCACAGTGGTTTCCACACTTTTTTTTTCTTTCAAGCAGAGG
>NW_007778622.1:2546-3257 GCF_000696425.1 Galeopterus variegatus
AGGTGCGGCTCTGTCCTTCACGAAACCCCAAGGAGGCTGAGAGACGGCTGGTGGGTGGGCCGGCCTTTACGCCCCCTCTCCAGGGGTCATTCAACAGATCCAGCTGGCAGGAGCTAGAAATGCCACAGCCTGTTGCAAAGCTTCGGAAGAAGGCTTGAAACCCTCCCCACCGCCGCGTTTTGCTGTTTGGCCTGTCGCTGTCTGCTCCGAGGGCATCTGCTCCCACCCAGCAATTAGCAGCTGGGAAGCTGGGAGCGGGTGGAGCTCTGTCAGGAGTGTGCACACGTGGGGTTCGCCCTCCTGCGCTTCCCGGTGTCCCGCCCCTGTGTGCGCAGCTGCTGAGTGCATGGGGTGTCTGTGGTGGGCCGGGGGACCCACAGTGCTACGGTCTGAACGTGCATCCCTCCCTCCAGAGCTCGTGAGGGAGCTCGATCCCCAGTGTGGCAGCATGAGCGGTGGGGCCTCTGGGAGGAGACTGAATCCCAGGACCCGCCACAGTCCCCGCGATGGGTGGGTGGGTTACCGTGGGAGGGCACTGTGGCCGTATAAGGTGAGTGAGCACACGGCCACGCCCTCAGACCTCTGGCAGGTGATGTCCTGCTCGGCCTCAGGACTCACAGAGCCCCACCCAGAAGGAGCCCTCACCAGATGCACCCCCCTTCCTTGGGCTTCCAGCCTCCAAAACTGTAAGAAACAAATACTGCTTCTTTA
>NW_007778623.1:0-2003 GCF_000696425.1 Galeopterus variegatus
CTATTCCCACCACTTAAACTCTTCACTGGAACTAATTTGTTGTCCTTTGCTTACTTCTAAACTGGGGAACTTCCTGTGGGAACCAGCATCTGAACACTGAGGTTGAGCTAAATGGCTGCTTTGCTGCTGATTCTCTGGGGAAGTCTTTGTGTGCAGCTCAGGTTTTAATTGCTGGCTTTGTAAGCACTTCTGGGTCTTATGAATTCTGGTACACCTGGGTTGTGTGGAAACTCTGGTCTGGGCCCGTGTCTTTTCAGCAAACTGAATCCCCTGTAGTTCTATATTCCTGACCAGTCTCCACCATGTGGGCCTGTGCTGATTGGAGGGCAGATCAGCTGTCCATGCTGTGTCCCAGTGTTCACCCAGTGGGCTCATCTGCCCCACCACCTGCACTCCAAGCATTTTCCATGGGACAGGCTATGCACTTGTCCCTTGTGGTGACTCACTGGTGTCTGAGTGGCTCCTTTTTTCAGTTGTCTCTGGCCCCTCATTCCTATGTGGGTCCATGGGAACCCAGTTAGTGGCCTTGATGGCCTGGGGTCCACCAAGGCTCTCCTTTCCCTTGCAGCATCCAAGCAACTTCATAGGAAGGGCACAGCTGTGGATTTTGCCCACACTAGGGCCAGGCTTGAAGTGGTCAGGGCTCAAAACAGTTGGAACAGTCCTTTCTTTCTCTCATCATGGCTTCTCCAGCCTTCATGAACTCTGCTGGTCTCTGTTCCTCTTCCCCTTAGCTCTAGCAGCCCCAGCTTGGCAGTTCATTGCTTTTTAGTAGTTGTAAATTGGTTGATTGTGGGAGAGAGTGATGTTGGGTACTTTCTATTTCATCATCTTGATCGGAAGTCTGTTCCTATGTAAAATTTTCAATGTTGTTTTTCTGTAGATTTTCTTTTTTTCTTTAAAAACTGCAGTTTTGATAAATGGATTACCTGCCTCTTGAAATTTCTTGAGTCATTTGATTCAGGGTGGGGGAGTGGATTATAGACACACTGAAGTCTACTAAATAAAGTGGAGCTAAGCAAAATGTCAATATTGCATATACTGAGTCTTTCGGAGATCACATCCAGTTCTCCATTATTTTATCATCTTCAGAAATAGCTTTGGGAATGTGTATGTTAGCTGAATATTAGATAGATCTCCTAAGTCAAAGGAAAATATAGCTTGATATTAGCAGGTCATTTTTTAGTTTTCCTGATATACTAGCTTCTTGCCCTAATGGATCAAAAATGTTTTTGTTTTGTTTGTTTGTATAGTATTATTTATAAATGATGTTCTCTCTTATTTTCTATGTCACATATATTTACAAAATTATATTTAGTTAAAGTTTTTTAAATTTTAGTAAGAAATGTACATTTTCTAGGAATATTTTCAGATTCCCCAATTTTGGGAATCTTTTGGATGCTTTGGAAATAATCTACATAAAACAAAGTGGCATGGAAAAGGGACTTTGAAAGAAGAAAATGAAATAAGGTAGCTCTGAAAATGAAATGTTAAAGCTCCGAAGAAACCCAGAATAATTGCATAGGTAGCGACTATCTTTTTCTGTGACTTCATGGTTAAATCACTTTTGTAAAATCAATCAGTTCTCTATCCTTCCTTTACTTATTCTTTTCTTTAAAGGTTATCAAAAAACAAAACAAAACAAAAGCATTTTCTATAACCATAGTGTGCTTAGTTGTAATGTAGAATATTGCAACCCTGCCTCCTTTAATTTTATTCGTCAAATATGACTCATCCATTAAATCAAGAGTTAAAAATGAGAAGCTTCGTCTGGATGATGCGAAAGTGGGCACTTCTCAGGAAAACGAACTGAACTGGACCGTTAACAATGGTCTGCTTTAGAGCAGGTGGCTCTAATTCTGTTATTTACATGAAAGTTTTAAAACCCAAATGTCACTTGAGCTACATATTTACCAACACGATCACTTTGAATGCATTAAAAAAAAAAAAAAAAAGAAGGAAAAAATCTTGGCCAAAATCACAGAGCTTGCCCTTAACATGGT
>NW_007778623.1:2811-3257 GCF_000696425.1 Galeopterus variegatus
GCCATAATTATGAATCCCTTAAACAAATGGAAGAAATAGTAAATTACTTTAAGGTGATACCGACCTTCCTTATATAATTATCACTAAAAATATGTTTATATTTACATTTTATATTTATATTAGTAATATTTATTTATATTTATGCAAAATAAATAGAGATGTGCCAGACATTATGGTTAAAGGACAACTGAAATTTTTATATTGCTAAAATGATTCATTTTTTCTAATGCTTCTCTCAAAAAACTGGTAAATAAAAATTTTAAATTGTAGAGCCCAAACCAGCCTAATTACTGCTTTTCTTTATATTTTTCTCTTCATACGTACAATTATTTCCCCGTGGTTCAGCTACCCAATTCAAATACCTGGGTTTCTCAGTTTCTCACTCTCTCTGTACACATATATATACAAACACACACATCTCTCTTTACATATATGTGTGTGTATAT
>NW_007778624.1:0-1781 GCF_000696425.1 Galeopterus variegatus
TAACCTCTCCTTAAGCAAAAGTTACATTCTTATGATAAAATCTAAATACAATTCTCTCTAAAGTTTCCCCCAACAGACAGCTTGCCCCTAGCAAACATCTTTTCCACAAGTTTCCCTTCAGCAATTCTTAAAATCTCTTAACAGGGTCGGTATGGCAACCACCTGTCCCCTCTAAGATCATTAAAGTGTACAATCCCATACCTACACAGTGATTAGAGTTGATTAGGTGGGCTTCAGCCAGGCTATCTGTGGGCTGTGGCGCCCTACCCAAGGGCTTTTGCCCTATGCATGCATTACCTAAAAACCCCATTCTAAAATCAAATGAGAATCAACATTATTTAATTAGAATTGATTAGATACACTATCTGTGGGTTGTGGCCCCCTATCTGAGGGCTTTTGTCCTGTGCGTGCATTTACCTAAAAACCCTATTCTGAAATCAAATGAGAATCAAGATTCCTAACCCATAAACATTTCATCCTTATTTATTTATTAAAAAATTAGAAGCTGTCAAAGAGTCAGAGTCAATGGGCTCAAGGACGTTCTCATGAAGAAAAATCAGCATTACTTCAGCTTGATGAGTCTGTTGGAGCATGGAACATAACAGTTTAGTCAGTATAAGAAAACACAAGATACATAAGACACTAATTCCAGCAATAATCCAAATTCTTCTGTTTAAACTGGAAAAGCAACGGGTAGGATTAAGCCGATGGGCCAAATCATTTAAATGATTTATAGTAATCTTTTGAGTTTTTTCTTGAAGCAGTGTCATTTGCTATAGAAGTTTAATTATTAAGTTTTGAATATCTCCAAATTTTCATCAGAATGAAAATTTCCTTGTAAAATCTTTGTACATTCTCCCATGTAGTGAAGGAATTAAATTTTAGTTTGAGATAGAAGTTCAGAGGCCAAATTTTGAAAAGAGCCATTCTTTGTGCCATTTGGATAGAATGAGAGCAGTCACTGCTGTAGCAGTTGTAGCTGGAGAGGCCATAAGAATGTCCAAGAATCTCTTAGGGTGCACTCTCTCTACAGCAGGGGTGACTTGCTCCAGGGCAGAATTCCCCATCCATGGTCATGTGAGGTTAACAGGTAACCAAGCTTCTGCTCTCTGTTTTAATATAAACATATGAGAAATATTAAAATTAGAGATAATAAAGTGTAGGGAGATGGCAAATAAAACAAACCCTTCGAGGATTTCTCCAGTGGAGAAACAGTCTAGGAAAAAGGAATTGGATTCATCATATCGAGGCAAGAAGCTAGATAGAGATAAGAGTGGGAGAAAGAAAAATTTTTTATTCGCAAATGGGACAAACCAGTTTCCTGAGCAGGCATGCACATGCGCAGTAGAGGAGATAAAGACAATTCCAGACAGGGAGCCCCCCCAACCTTGGGCACCATTCAGTTTGACCAATGAGTTCCCACCAGCTAGGGTGCCAATCTCTTTAACAATATGACAGAGATTACATTCAGGGCTCAACCAATGACCGAGTGGCACGAGCCCAGCTCAGAGGACTTAAAACCCCAGGAATGTCACCATTGGGCCTCTTGAGCACTCCTCTCACTCAAGCCCACTCCATTTTCTCCAGAGTGTATGTTTCCTGTGCTAAATAAAATAGCTTTTTCTTTTTGTTCCTGACATGTCTCATCCAATTCTTTGTTCAAGACACCAAGAACCTGGATGTAGCCAGCAGGACCTGGAATTTTCCCATATCACTATGGCTGGTGTAAAAACAGGACATTTTTTTTCTCAATAGCCTGGTTGTTTACAATAAAGGCCAAC
>NW_007778624.1:2437-3257 GCF_000696425.1 Galeopterus variegatus
ATTTATAGTTACGTGATTCTGGAGTTCTGGGATTGGATTTGTTCTCACGTGGTGCCACACGATAGGGGCTAATGGCCTTTGCTGGTATCCAAAGTCGGCCTGCAGGAGAAAGAACAAAAGACCCCCTTCCCCATATGAACAATTTAACAGGTTCCAACTATTGTGGTCCCGTCGGCAGGGGGTGGTATGAAACCAAGGGTTTAGGTCTTTCCTCAGTGGGAATAAAATGTCATTCTATGGCTGTTAAATTTTGAGAATTGCAGTTGTTGTTTTTTTAATTTAGAGTCAACAAGGCCTTAAAGACCTGCTCACGAGGGGCCAAACCTTTCTCCATAACCCCCCTTTTTTGTTTATGTAGTTGAGATTAGAGGAGGCCATTAGCTCTTTTTACAATTGCCCGTCTGGTGGGGTTATATGGGATTCCTGTAACATGTTTAGTATTTTAATTATCATAAAGTAATTGAAAGGCCTTAGGAGTATATGTGGGTCCATAGCCAATTTTAATTTGAATTGGAAAAAGTACATTAAAGTCTGGATGACCAATGAGAATGTCATCCATGTAATGATCATCGAGGCACCTGGAAAAGCCACCCAAGCAGGGTGTAAGGCATGATCTGCAGCATCTTACTATTAATCGTACCTTGAGGGAGGACTTTCCATTGGTATCTTTGTAAAGGAGCTCAGTGTTAATGCGAGGGAGGGGAGATGCAAGTTTTTCCCTATCATTTTCATGCCAGGGACTGTTAAAGAAACAATCCTTTAAATCTATAATCTGGGCTTGAGCCTGAGGTTCTGGGCTTGAGCCTGAGGTTCTGGGCTT
>NW_007778625.1:0-1755 GCF_000696425.1 Galeopterus variegatus
TTTAAATCAGCAAGAATGAAACATATACTATATTCAGGAAAAATAAATGAATGAATTAGATATTTTGGAAAGTTATAAAGTTGAAGAAGAGATGTTACTAACAACACTGCTACATTTAAAAGAGAAAGAGATGTTACTAACAATGCTGTTATCTTTCAAAGAGAAACTCTCATTATCTACGCTTGACTATTCACAAACCTAAATAATTCTAAAGGGGTTGAGGATTTTTACAATTGCTTTTTAAAATTATTATTAACCATTATTTTTAGTAAGAGAAATGTAACTGAAGTACAGTACTTAAACACTTTCACTTATTAGATTGATTTCCCAGACTTTGGGAAATAGTTAATCTTCTACATTGCTGATGGGAGTATAAATTATTCAATAAAGAACAGTTTGATAATATCTATAAAAATAAATGCCCATATTCTTTGACCCAGAACTTTATCTCATAAGAATTTATCTTGCATACAAATTTACTTCATCACATGTAAATATATGTACTTAGTTATTTGTTGCAATTTTTTTAATAGTAAAAGATTTAAAACAACCTAAATATCCCATGGGTAGGTGACTGGTTTAATGCTTTTTGTTTGTTTTTTGACAGCTGGCCAGTAAGGGAATCTGAACCCTTGACCTTGGTGTTATCAGCACCATGCTCTAACCAAGTGAGCAATGTGCCAGCCAATTGTTTGCTTTTTATTTGCAAGGAATAGAGCCAGTCTGCTTTCTCTTTTTGTATACCTCGCTAAGTATCTAGCATGATTTGTTTCAAACTGAACTATGTTGTGAATGCTAAATCAAACCTTAGATGAACCAGGAACAAACTAGAAGAATTATAAATAATAAATTTAATAAATAAATGTTAAATTTTTAAATGCACATTTATTCCTTCAGATTTGTCTGCCTGTTGAACTCTAGCTCATATTCAAAGCTTGCTTTAACTGCATATGATTTATAGGCAGGGGAAGAGTCAAAGTGAATATCTGGACAATTTAGTTTAAATAATAGGAGTTGACATTAATTGAACACATTCTTTTCAAGTGCTTGTGCTAAGCACATCATCAATCATTTATTTGATACATATTTATTAATCCTTCCTAAATCCTATAATATGGGCATTATTATCCTATTTAAAAAAGAAAAGAAAACTGAGGGTCAGAGAGTTTAATCAACTTGCCTAAATCTAAACAGGTAGTAAATGACTGAGATGAGGTACCTAGGAAGGACTTTAACCACTTCATTACAGAGTGGAAAATAAGTTTTATTTTCAACTAAATTATCCTAAATGATATTGTCAGCTATAAAATTCAGTACAGATGCTCAATTCACTATTTCTCAAAAGCAAGGACAAACATCCTATTAGACCTGATTAACCTGTTATATTAGACTGAAGGTTATAATCAGGTTTTAGTGAGTTATAGCCGTGCCACCATACAATTTAGAAAAACAGATTTGAAGGTCTTAAGTTCTTCAGGTCCCTATGACTGAGTTAATCAGGCAGGTTTTCATACTTGAGCACCAGCTTAATATAAAAAGATCTGGCCTGTTGAAAAGCTGGAAAATCAAATGGGAATATTATAGCTAATGAGAGGCTACCGTTTGCCATTTACCTGGTTGCCACTGAGCTAAACACCTAACCTGGTTGGGAATTTGTCAAATAGGTGAATTTTAGTTGGCATAATTCGGCAGTTATGGGCTCAGATAGGTATGGTTCAAGTACATCTCAGCATTGACTATTTTGGCAAATTACAT
>NW_007778625.1:2469-3257 GCF_000696425.1 Galeopterus variegatus
TTTGTTTGTTTTTAAGAGAAAGAGAAAAAGAGGGAACAACAGTATTAATTTAAGGAGAAAGTGAGAAGTATTTAGTTCATAAAATGATCTTACTGAAAATAATAAAAATAGTTATCTGAAAACTGCCGGTCACTAACAGAAACATTTTCAAAGAAATTTTGTACATATTATGTTATATTATGTGACATAGCTGTTAAGGGCCAAGGTTCAAGAGGAGTCAAAACAAGTCTGTGTTCAAACTCTGACTCTTCACCTTACTGTTTGAATCAAACCAGGCAAGTTGCTTAACTTCCTTTAGCTCACTTGACACATCTGTAAAATGAGGAAACTCTTACCACAGGGGTGAATCACTGTTTGATGAATAAATAAAATAATGCAATAGCAGTATATAGTATCTTGCATATAATAAGTTTTGGACACATGTTGGCTATTAATATTATTATTAAAATTATTTTTGTTAAAGTACAAGTACAAAATAGGAAATCTAAACATCAAGAGAGGAGAGGTGAAAAAAACTTTGGCTTTTTTTCCTTGCTGCTTTCAACTGGATTTGACCACAGACTAGGCCCCTAGACTGTTTTCTGAGAAAGAGGTAGGAGACATAAGTTTTGGACATGGTTTAATGAAGCCACAGGTTCAGTAACAAGTAGACTCAGCCTGCCCAGAAGCCAGATAAACATTAGGTTCTCTTGTCTCAGGTGGTTGATGCTTAAGTGTGAGCATAATCTTCTGTCAAGGGAAAATACTGATCCATAAATATAAATGCTACCTGAATGAGCTCCTACAGT
>NW_007778626.1:0-1199 GCF_000696425.1 Galeopterus variegatus
GGGAATGCTTGCAAGGACTGAGTGCCATTACCTGAAATAACTAATATGTCTTCTCCTCCATCCTTTCCTCCTAACAATTTACATTCTCTGACATCATCTACAATTCAGGTTGAACCACATAAAATTATGAATTTTGAGGGTCAATAATTGTTAGATATTAACAATTTCATGTGGTTTGACCTAATACTATTCTCCATTCTCTATATTATACCTTCTATCAGCCAGACTGTTCTCCTTGCCTTTTTACAAAAATAGACATTATTTTTAGAGCAGTTTTAGTTTCACAGAAAAATTGTGCTTAAAGTACAGTCTTCATATTATTCCCCTTTCCCCCCACTGCTGGGTTCTGCTGTTAATAACATCTTGCATTAGCGTGGTACTTTTGTTACAACTGGTGAAACACTATTGATACATTATTTTTAAGTAAAGCCCATAATTTATATCAGTGTTCACTCTTTGTGTTGTATAGTTCTGTGAGCTTATACAGTGCATTATGTCCTGTATCTACCATTACAGGATCTGACATTTACTACCCTACAAAAGCCCTATTCACTATCTATTCATCCCTCCTTTCCTCTGACCTCCTAGCAATCATGGATCTTTTTACTGTCTCTATAGTTTTGCCTTTTCCAGAATGTCACATAGTTGGAGTCAGTCACACAGTATGTAGCTTTTTCAGTCTGGCTTCTTTCCCTTACTATGCATATAAGTTTCCTCCATGTCTTTTCAGAGCTTGAAAACTATTTTTATTTGTGGCGTATACTAACATTTATAAAGCAAATGTATTTCACAGGGCCTAGCTTCCAAAGCCCTCTAGTTTCAGGTATTACCTAACATTTTAAAATTATACATGGAAATGTTAAGCTTGCAAAAGACAGGAAACTTTCCCCAGGCTAAATTCTCTGATATAGATAAAGAATTTTAACACAGCAAAATTGCAGACTCAAGGACAGACGTCCTTGGTGCAGGTTAACCTAAAGTTACTTGATTGTTATGTAAACATACTGAGGAAATTGCTGTAAGGAAAGACGGGTATTTGCTCAGAACAAGCTTTTGTTGGTGGATCTACTTAACTTTTTGCAAATTACATTATGGAATGTCACTTTGTTATTTCACTGATGTTACCAGCCTTTATTGCTAAACTATACTTAGCCATAACTCCACCTATGTTCCTTTTCTGTAACTTTCCGGCCTGGAGA
>NW_007778626.1:2774-3257 GCF_000696425.1 Galeopterus variegatus
TGTTGCATATTAATGCCCACTTGTTCCAGCATGATTTGTTGAAAAGACTATCCTTTCTCTATTGAATTATCTTTGCTCCCTTCCCAAATATCAGTTGGCTATATTTGTGTTGGTCTGTTTCTGGGCCCTCTTTTTTGTTCCACTAATCTACTTGTCTGTTTTTTAATGAATACCACACTGTCTCAGTTGCTGTAGTTTTATAATTAGTATTGAAGTTGAGTAGCTTTAGTCCTCTAACTTTGTTCTTCAGCGATCTTGTTGGCTATTCTGCATCTCTGGCCTTTCTATTTAAACTTTAGAATCGGTTTGTTGATATCTACGAAATAACTTTCTGGGGTTTTGATTGGGAATGCATTAAATCTATAGATCAAATTAAGAACTGACATCTTAATAAATTGTCTTTCTTTTCACAAACTTGGAATATTTCTTCATTTGTTTATATCTTCTTCGATTTCTCCTATAAAAAATTTTATAGTTTCCCTC
>NW_007778627.1:0-774 GCF_000696425.1 Galeopterus variegatus
ATTTGGACATATCTGGCATTTGCAGCCTGTGATTGGCTGTGAAACCTCAGCTGCTGTGATTTGCCAAGACTCAGCTAATGTAAGAATATACTTAATTAGATGGCAGTTTGTTTACATATTAAGTTAGGTTGCAGTTTGTTGCATTCAGAGACAGCTTTAGGCCAAATTTAATTTATTTTAACAGAATAAGAATGATTAATCTGCTTGTGTGTTACCCCTTCTCATATGAGTAAAGATAATACCATATATGGCTAAAATAGTGTTGCCCAATATCTTATTGTTGGCATTCCTCTAATAATAAAATAGGCAGATGAATGTAAAAAAAAAAAAACCTAGATTTTAGTATGTGAATTAAAAAAAAGTTGTTTTCATTTGGATTGAAAAACTGTGGTAAATGTATCCTTTTTTACATCATTTCCTGATAGATTATATCAATACTTCTTAGTGATTTAGCCTATTGTGTAAAAAAAAAAGATTGATGAGATAATCTAACATTGAGTTTAAAATTATTTAAAGTGTCCTTTGGTATATTCCATAAAAATATATAATACTCACTCTATGAATAACAAAATGTGCAAAATGACTCCATTTAGTGAGGTTCTTGATGACTTTTACGACTAATTTAGCTTATAAGTTTATCAGTGCATCCCTACACTAATTAAATAGAATATGTGTGCCTGTATATGTGAGAATTTATTTGCTTAATATATCTCTAGTGAATGAAAACATTGCAAATTTTGAGGAGGCCCTTCTCTACCTCTTCTGTACCACATT
>NW_007778627.1:2537-3257 GCF_000696425.1 Galeopterus variegatus
TTTTTTTTACTTACCATTTTAACTGTAACAAAGGTTGGCAAACTGCAGCACACAGATCAAATCGAATCCTTCTCTGGTTTCACTGGAATAGGCCCAGTCTCATTTATTGCACTTGTTTATGGCTGCTTTCATGCTATAACGGCAGCGTTGAACAGTAGCTACAGAGACCTTATTGCCTTCAAAGACTAAAACACTTACTATCTGGCCTGTCCAAGTGTCAGCTAACAGTATAATGCCAACCAAACTGATAAGATATCCTTAGATCAAAGAACAAAGCAGGCAAATCCATATTGTTTACAAGGAGTTTATTATTATCATTAATATTATTGATGGGTGGTTACTTACAGAGATCAGGCAGACTATTGATCCTTCTGAGTGCTGTGCAGCTGCTTTCTCCATACTCCAGGTGGGAGAATTGAAGTTTTTAAGGGACTTAGAGAAAGTGGGGCGATGCCAAGAGAGAAAGACTGTGGAAATGTAAGATTTCCAAGTGCTCTGCAGCCTCCTGTTGATTATCTTTGGGGTTGCCAATGTCACTTGTCTAATATTACAAGCATGGCATTCTGTTACTATCTGTCCTTCAGTTGCTATGTGACTTGTGTGGGGGAGAAATTGTAACTATTAGAGCCAGAGCCCTGAAGGCCACAAGGATGGAATAAGTTCTGACCAGCATTCATACAGGCCCTTTTCAGGAAAACAAAACAAAACAAAACAAAACAA
>NW_007778628.1:0-3257 GCF_000696425.1 Galeopterus variegatus
ATTGCAGACAGAAGGAGGGTTCTCCAATGCACAGACTCTTCAATGTGCCTTGGAGGGCCTTACGATCTGGCCATTACCTGCCTTTCTGGTCTCATCTTGCACAAGCTCCCACTCATTCTGTGTCTTTCAGAACCTCACACTGGCCTCCTCCCACAGGGCCCTATACATACATTTAGGACCCTCCATCCAGAATCCTCTTCCCTTCCCTCTTCACCTAATTAACTCGAAGAACTCTTAAGGTCTCAACTTAAGGGCCGCTTCCTCCAAGAAGCCTACCCTGACCTCCTTCCCTGACTAGAGCAAATGCCCTCTTAAGTTAGCACTGTGTGACTCCCTTTCCTAGCTCTCGTCACAGTCATGCTACTTTATTGGTTTGGTAATTATTTCATTAATGTCTCTCTCCCTTACTTAACTAGAAGTCAGATGAGTAAAGGAATAATGTCTTTTTTTGCTCACTTTAGGGCCTAGAGGGATACCTCATACAAAAATGGTACCCAATAAGTACATGTTGTATGAATAACATGTGAAAATAGCCACGAATAAATATAGGGACTTTAGTATATGGCTTGCAATATATACACGAAAAATTATTATTGTGCCACGAATCTGAACAATTTAACAATTAAGAGAAAAACCTACAAAACTCAATTTAGGCTTTTGTTTGTTGGAAGACATCAAACTATGCAAAGAGTTGTTTTCCTAAAATGTTTAGTTTTTCATGCCATCCATGAATATTAAATGATCAAACTATGTGTGTCAACCTCAAATTCCTATGACATCGTTTCTACCATTCAAAGCTAAAAAATTTATTGACTCATGATTTTGCAAATTTAAAGTGATTCCAAATCTTAGCTTTGATTGAGTTTTATGGATTTTTTAAAGATAAAGAAAATACTGCACATAAAATTAAAATGGAAAGTGTTAGTGATGGTAACTATAGAAAAAGAAATAGCAAGAATTTAAGAAAAGGGGGAGTATTGTGTTCTATTTTAAAGTGTCAAGGTGGCTTCTCATAATTTATATATCTACCTCAATAAATACTTGCCTGGAATTTTTCCTTGCCTGGAACTTGTGCAGGTTTAAATGTGGTTAAGGATTTGGACAGTTAACTTTTGCTCTTTGTGAATTTTTCCTTGCCTGGAACTTGTGCAGGTTTAAATGTGGTTAAGGATTTGGACAGTTAACTTTTATGGTCAGAAACATTTTATTCTAAATTTGTAATCCTTGGTGCATTGAGGGAAAAGACATATGCGAACAGTCTGGATGAAAAAAATTCCATTACAACATTGAACAGAAATGGAATTAACTCCTTAATTTTCTGTGCAATCTTTGAAGAGAGTTTTCCCTTGCAGTGTACTTGCTATCCAACCACTAATAGCTTGACTGTTTAAATAGAAATCTTTTACCCGATTCAAATATTAGCAACTAGATACTTAGGTGATGTAAGAAAGCACTCTTAAAACACATCATGCTAATGATTTAAGAGCACTTTATGTTTCTTACAGCTTATCCTAATCACCTGAAAATAGTGCTTGGCATAGAGCAGGCATTTAATTTTTGTTGACTGATAAAATGTATGTGCAAGTCTAATTTCAGAAGCTTGATTAATATACAAAATATAAATCTTTCATTTTTGGAAATTAATTCTTAATTCAGCTAATCTTAATGGCTGTGCCATAAGTACATCTGTGGGTCTCATGCTTTAGAGGCAACAGAAGTATATTTCATTTGTATAGAGGAGAAATTCTTGTCTGTGGGTTTTTAACGTCTAGAAGGGCTGTGGGCCAGAATGATATACTCAGCTACTCGTGATTTAATTAATATCCAGTTTTCTCAAGACTTTAAATTCAGCTTATAGATATTGATGTTGTATTTACAAATCTAATAGTCACGTGTTAAGATATAAAATGATGGCTTTTACTTTTTCTTTGATTTATTTCCAAGAGATTATAAATCCAACAGTTTCATTTCTCCTGATTATTTATTTTTTCTACATTTTAAATACCAAAGTTACAAAGAATGACATAATACATACCCACACCCATTATTGTCTTAAGAAATTAAAGTATTACAGATACTTTTGAAGTTCCTAGACAACTCCTCCAAAAGGTATTTTCCACCCCTCACACCAATGCTATTCTGAAATATATTCTATAAACGTTTAGTACAGACAATATAGTATATTATTTTGCATGTTTTCAAACTTTACATAAACAGTGTCATATGCTGCAGGTTGGGCTCTCCAGGAGCAGATGCTGACATCGAGTTTGGGATATTTCTGTGACTTGCCTTTTCACTCTTTTATAAAATATGAAATCATTTGTTATATAGAAGTTTTAGGTTTTTTACACTTTTATGTACTCAACTTTGTCAGTATTTTTCCTACATGGTTTGTACTTTTTGTATCTTATTTTAAAAACCTCTCTCTGCTTAAAAGTCCTATTCTCCTACATATTCAAGTTTTGCTGTTCTCACTCATATCTTTAACCCCTGCACTGGTTAATTTTATGTTAACTGGACTGGGCCATGGAGTGCCCAGGTAGTTGGTCAGACATTATTCCGCATGTTTCTGTGAAGGTGTTTTTGGATGAGATTAACATTAAAATCTGTGAACTTGAGTAAAGCAGGTTGCCCTCCCTAATGTGGGTGGGCCTTATCTAATCAGTCGAAGGCCTGAACAGCACACAAAGACCAGCCCTCAGCTGAGTAAGGGAGAATTTTCCAGCAGATGGCCCCATGAATTCATCTGGAGACATTGGCTCTTCCTGCCTGACAGCTTTCAAATTGGAACATTGGCTGTCTCTGGGGTCTCCCATACCAACAGCCCACCATGTAGATTTTGGACTTACCAGCCTCTGTAACTGTGTAAGCCAATTGTTTATAATCTCTCTCTTTTTTTCTCTCTCCATACATACATATGTGTGTGTGTATACTATTAGTTCTGTTTCTCTGGAGAACCCTGACTAATACAACAGCTGCCCCCCACTGGGAAATAATTTTTGTGTATGCATGGAAGGTAAGAATTTAATATTAAATTTGTACAAATGGAAAACCAAGTGTCTCATCACCATTCATTCAACAGTCCTTCCTCTACCCACTGATCCACATGCTGACTCTGTAGTTGTAAGTCTACACATAGGCAGTGTCTTAAATGCTTTTAAATGGTCAATACCTGGTAGAACAAGATCTCTGCTCCCCTTTTCTTCCGGCTACTTGAGACCCTTTTCTCCTTTCTCATATAAATTTTGTAATCACCT
>NW_007778629.1:0-1603 GCF_000696425.1 Galeopterus variegatus
TGTCATAAACCAGTCAGATAATATTATTTCTTTTTCTACACAGTTTTTCGTTAAAGAAAATGCTAAAAACATAAAATATAGCCTTTTATATTTACCAACATTTTGATCATTTTATGTGCTCTTCAGTCTTTCTTGTTGATGCAAGTCCCTATCAGTAGAACTTCCCTTCAGCTGGCAGAACCTACTTTAGCTTTTCTTGTGTGCTATTTTACAAAGAATTCCCTCAAATTGGCAAATTTTCTTATTTCACGCTTAGTTTTGTTGTACACATTCACTGGGTATAGAATTCTGATTGATAGTTTTTGTTTTCTTTCATAGACTTTAAAGACATTGTTCCATTGTTTTCTGGCTGCTATTATTTCTGGTAAAAAATCATCCATAATTTGGATAACGGTTTTCATATAGGTAATGTGCACTTTTTTTCCCTCTGGCTACTCTCAATATTTTTTCTTTGTCTTTGGTTTTCAGCAGTTTAACTATGATATGACTAAGGCTGGTTTCTTTTGTATTCATCCCACCTATGCTGAGTTCCTTGGTTCTATAGATTGGTTCTGTTATCTTCGGCAAATTTGGGACTTTATAACCATTATTTATTTAAACATTTTATTGCCCCATACTGTGGAATATACCAATATTTATAAAGCAAATGTGTTTCACAGGGCCTCCAAAGCCCTGCAGTTTCAGGTTTAGCCTAACTTCTTAAAAGTACATATAGTAATGTTAACCTTGCAAAAGACAGGAAATTTTCCCCAGGCTAAATCTCTGTTGTAAGATAAAGAATTGTAGCGTAGCAATGTTGCTGGCTCAAGGACAGACAAGTTACTGATTGATGTGTAAAGGTACTGGGAAATTGCTGTAGGGAAAAACAGTGTTTGCTAAGATCAAGCTTTTGTTTGTGGATCGACTTAACCTTTTGCAAATTGCATTATGGAATGTCACTTTGCTTGTTTTACTGATGTTACCAGCCTTTATTGTTAAACTATAATTGGTCATAACCCCACCTATGTTATTTTCCTGTAACTTCCTGGTCTGGAGAATAAATGCTGGGTGAGAGAGAACCCCAGTTCGTGGTTAATTCCCAAAAAGAAGTAATGCCTCTCTCTTGAGGGTTCTGGGAAATTAACCCCTTTGGGGTCTCTCACAGCTTGGAAGAAATGGGCTTTGAGTAATCCTTTTTGTGGCTCCGTCACCCAGGGGATGAGGGGTGACAAATCCATGTGAGGCAAAGCAACGCCATACCTTTCTCTTTTTCTGAGACTCTATTTTCACATATTAGACCTTTTGAAATTACTTCACATATAATGGTGGTGACTATGTTTGTTTTTTAAAAAACACTTTTCTTCTTTGTTCTTAAAATTGGGTCATTTCCGTTGATCCGTTATGTTCACTTACACTTTTTTCCCACAGTATCAATCTGCTGTCAACCCCATCCAGTGATTTCTTTACTGTTCCAATTTTATACTTCTCACAGCTCCAGAATTTTAATATACTTCTTTCTATAGCTTTCATTTCTTTACAGTTAATCCCTATCTGTTCACTTACTTTTTTCTATATTTTCTTTAAACTCTTGAACACATACGTAATAGCTATTTTAAAGTTCTAA
>NW_007778629.1:2637-3256 GCF_000696425.1 Galeopterus variegatus
CATGTTAACGACTAATATCTACAGAGTTCCAATGTAGCACTTTAATTAAACTTTTTTGTATTAGTTAATATGTATGTTTTTCAAGCTACAATGAATACTGCTGCTTTGAAATTCTTGTAAATATATTTTCATGAGTACATAAATACGTGTTTCTTAGGTGTATATGGTATTAGAATTGCTGGATTGTGACACACATCACTTGAGCTCATCTTTAGAAGCTATTGTCAAATAGGTTTCCAAAGTGGTGGTTTCTATTTACATTTCCACCATTAGCATATGAGAATTTCCATTTATATACTTAATAGGCTGTATTTTCTCTAAGACCTTTTGCCATTTCTTCATTAGGGTAATGTTTACCCAAAGTTTTAATAAATTCTTTATGTAAAAAAAATTCTGTCATATTTGCAGCATATATATTCTGATCTTTATGTTTTAACTCCAGCTATGCTAAACATAATGTGTAAATAACTTTGGGTCACTCATACCTTGAATTGTTCACATCTCTGTTTCAGTTCATTATAGTAAATAATTAAGTCTTAACTTTATCACAACTGAAAGGGAGTAAGGCTAGGCCTGTGAACCAAACTGACTCCATTTTCCCTGCAGAGGACACTTTGTT
>NW_007778630.1:0-323 GCF_000696425.1 Galeopterus variegatus
GCTCTCGTGTTCTTGCTGTTTGCTCAAGCCACACCCTTACTTCCAGAGGCCTACAAGCCCTGTCCATCCCATCACTGGCTTTATGACCTTCAGCAAATTGCCTCAATAGCTATAAATCTCAGATTTTTCATCAGTTTAAAGTTATCTTTAAATAAGAGTGTTGATCTGAAGGAATTATTGTGAAAATTGAATAATTCAGCGAAACAATATTTGTAAATCTCCTAGATTAGAGTCTGGCACCCTGTGGATTCTTAATTCATGTTGTATTACTTTAGACACTGGATGCCTAAGTGCTATGATGGGCATTCATGAGACAGAGGTCT
>NW_007778630.1:2571-3256 GCF_000696425.1 Galeopterus variegatus
GACATTAATTTATTTTGTCATCAAATTAATTAGAATTAAACAGGACTTTAAATCACTGCTTTTTCCTAGAAGGAGAAATGCATTTTTAAATGTAAAATCAGGCAAAGTTTCCCACTACTTTCATGCCCCCAAAGAGACAGAGAAGGGAGGGGCTGCCTCTTGGAGATGGCACTTCAGGCTTCCCTGAGACAGGGTTGGGCAATAGTGCATTTTACGGGGAAGGATGATTGGTGGTTCTCCTCTCCTGATGATATAGCAAGAANCCCCTGCTTTGTGTAGTGCCCCTTCCCTTTGCTACCAGAGGACCTGAACTTCCATCTCTACATTTTTCACTTCATAGTGCTGGCTGAGTGTTGATTTCCCATTCTAAATTTTGCACTGAATAAACAAGGGTGGAGACTATTTAATTCATCTTCTTATCCTTGGTGCCTAGCACAGGGTCAAGCAACTGGCATAAGCTCATGGAAAACAAATTAAGTGAAGAAATGAATGAATAAATCTTAACTCCAGAAGGAGAGTTTGTATTCTTTTCACCGCAAAGGACTTGATATTGGGAAACTAGAAATTGGATTCCCAGAGTCCTAACTCCTAGTATCTACCCTATCTAATCCAAATAAAGCAGTCCTCAGCTAAGTAGTAATGTGAGCTAATGGGATTTAGAAGGAGAAAAGAGCAGCACTGGCTG
>NW_007778631.1:0-3256 GCF_000696425.1 Galeopterus variegatus
CAATTCTGGCATTGAGTGGCTGTAAGGTTCTCATGGGAAGCACCTGGCACAGCACCTGGCATTCAAGACATGCTCAATAAAGGTGAGCCCAGGGGTGAAAGGCTGCCTGGAGGGGGTAGATCTTACCATCTATCTTTTCCAAGGCAGCATGCATTTCAAATGTTTAATCATTGCCTCTCTGATTTTTTTCTGAGTTGTCTCCTTTTATATGCAATTTGCAATCATCTCTAAAAAATGACATTTCATTAAATGTACAACTGAGAGTGATTAAAATTGTTTATCTTTGCAATGACTTTCATAGAAATAAATTCACAAATCCTAGGAACATCCTTTGGGGATGTGAAGGATACAGTCTTGACCCTTCAGGGCCTGGACCAGTTCAGGGATCCCTACACTTTCTCTCTTTTTCTCCCTGAAACAATCTAACCACAAGCCATGGCCAACCTCTGAGTGTTTTCAGCACAAGGGCCAAGGGCCTGCCTGCTCCTCCTCCACCCCCAGGAATGCTGTTGGCTGGGAGCTGGAAGAAAGGGATGGTCTTCAGAGACACACAGACACACACACACACACACACACACACACACACACACACACACACACACGCCCCCTATGGGAAAAGAGGTAGAGTCTGGATGGCTGTGCTGGGAGTGGCCCAGGGCCAAGCTTCCTCTGGGTGTATTGTGGGGTTGGGCTTTCCAGAAAATAACTTCCCAGGAATAGCAGGGGAGATCCTGCTGAGTAAGGAGACTGCTGAACCTTCATCCTCCACCTTCATTTTCTTAATTAACTAATAGTAAATAATACAATACTAATAACCACCATTTATGGAGTGCTTACTTGAGTAGAAGCTCAGGTTGTGAGGTGAGACAGACCAGCTGTGTGACTTTGGGCAAATTACTTTGCCTCTCTGTGCTTCAGAATGCTAATCTTTAACATGAAGAATGCCTACTATATGCAGGGACTGCAATAAGGCCCTAAGCTTCTGAAGAACTCCATAAAGTAAAGATGTTAGGAAGCCTGTTTTACAGAAAAGGAGACTCAGAGAGACCTGTCCAAAGTCACCCAGAAAATAAAGAACTGGAATTCAAATCTTTCCCTTTTTACTTATTTGGGGATCATATGCTCATGACAAAGGGAGAGAGTGGTGGGCAGGGAGGAGGTCAGGAAACCTGGGGCCTGTCCTGGCTTTGAACTTTCTGGCTTTGTGACCTTGGCTGTGTGGCCAACTGTCTCTGAGCCTGCCTCCTCACAGGGAGAGAGTGGTGAGCAGGGAGGAGGTCAGGAAACCTGGGGCCTGTCCTGGCATTGAACTTTCTGGCTTTGTGACCTTGGCTGTGTGGCCAACTGTCTCTGAGCCTGCCTCCTCATCTGTAAAGGGAG
The DNA here is from genome assembly GCF_000696425.1 of Galeopterus variegatus. Classification (NCBI taxonomy): domain Eukaryota; kingdom Metazoa; phylum Chordata; class Mammalia; order Dermoptera; family Cynocephalidae; genus Galeopterus; species Galeopterus variegatus. Next base: position 1,381 of record NW_007778631.1, read on the forward strand.
ATGATAACACGTACCTCACAGAGCTGTTGTAAACACCGAAGGTGACAACTGCAAAGGAGCTTTGAAAACCAGAAAGCACGTAACATATGTAGGACTTTTAAAAATCACCTTTATCTTCCATGTACAGCTGCTGAGATTATAAATTTGGAACTCAGGGCCCCCCAGGAGCACCTGGTATAATTCAGTCTTGCAAAAATATTTATGAAGGTACAATTGTGGACCAGGACGTGGGTCTGAATCTGGGCACCCAAATCTGAGTAAGAACAGAGAATGTTTATGGTCCCTGGCACAATCCACATAATCAGTGAATTTTCTGATTTGACTCTTGCAGCAGCTGACCCATTTTACAGATGAGAACACTGCAGTTAAGCAGGGGCGGGCAGGGGGTGTGTTAGCCAAGTCTTCTCAGCAAGTTGACTTCAGAGTTGAGTGGAGTTTGGCTTCTGCTTCTCAAATTACTGTCCTTTGGGCCAAACCTTCTGCCTCACTTTTTGCTCTCCAAGCCTCACTTGCTTACAGATACCCTCTTCCCTCTGTGAGCTATTTGTCCCCAACTCCAGAGCCTCTCATGTCTACCCCTTCTGCACCCTGATGCAAACAAGTCCCAAAGAGAAGGAATGGGAAGAAAACACACAGCATCAGTCAACCATGGATTTCAGGTAGTACCCAGGAGCTCCCCCCGACCCCGAAAGTTCTAAAGGTGGGTGCCTGGCCAAGGGCTCTACTGCCCCTGAGTGGTGGATACCTCCCCTAGGTCACTAACAATCCAGCCACGAAAGTAATGGTGATTACCATCACTGTCCTTGCAGTGTCAAAATGATGCAGCTGTTGGACTCTGGGACAGATTACATCTGGTCTAAAATCTTAGCCCCACTGTGTCCCTAGGCAAGTTACTTAACCTCCCTGAAGCTTTTTCCTCCTCTGCAAAACGGAGATAATAACAGCCTCTTAGGGTTTTGGAAGGTTCACTGAAATAACACATGTAAAGCATTTACTACAAGGCACACAGTAAGTATTAAAGACTGTTGTACCTTTTTCCTCACAGACTGAGTTTCACTGGTATGCAAAGCACACATTGAGAGCCTATTGCATGCTTAGAGGGAGGAAAAGCTATGGAGGCCACATGCCAAGAACTTTATTGAGCTCTTACGGAATACCAGGCACTTTGCTAAACATTGCATCTCTATTTATTCTTCCCAACTATCCTGTGAGGAAGGGTCTATTATTGTCCCCACTCTACAGAGAGGAGAGTTGAGGCTTAGGAAGATAAGTTACCTGCCCCAAATCTCCTAGCCAGTGAGTGTCAGAGCTGGGATTTGAACCCAGGCAGTCCTGTTTCAGAGACTGGGTTCTGCCTCCCAACTCACACTACTTCATGTTCATTATCTCTTCTGCTCTTCCCCAAAACTCTGTGGATACTAGTATTGCATCCGTTTTACAGATGAGCAAAGTGAGGTTCAGGGAGGTGGGATAACTCACCAGGCAGTGCAGGGGCAGAGTTGGAAAGGCCCCAGGTGTTCTGACTGCAGTGTCCGTGACTTCTGAGAAAAAGGACAGGTGACTGGCCTACATGTCCCCTTTAGTCAGTAAGGGCACCTGCTTTGAAGCTAAGTGACCCTACAGGAGTCATGCAGGGTGCTCAGGCCACTGTGAGGGGGGGGGAGGGGAGGGGAGGGATGCTGGGTGCTGTGATGGGAAGGCCAGTCCACCTCTGGGTCATTGATTTTGATATCTACTCCATTTCTGGGGGGCCAGCAGCGGACAGCAGAGCTGAGGAAACGGGGTCCATGTCAGACCATCTCCTGGCTTAAGGACAGATCTATACTGGGCTGTCGCAGTGACAGGTCATGTCAGCACAGGCCCCTCCATTGGGAAG
>NW_007778632.1:0-578 GCF_000696425.1 Galeopterus variegatus
GTCTTTGCGAGATGAGCCTTCCCATCAAGTTAAGATTCATGCTTTTGGGCCGGTCTTACAATGCAAAAAAAAACAAAAAATGGATCTGGATCTTTATTTTACACCACCCACAAGAATCAACTCAAAAGGGACTAATGAACTAAACATGAGACCTGAAATAGTAAAATTCCTAGAGGAAAACACAGGGGGAAGTTCCTTGATACTAACCTTGGCAATAATTATTTTTAAATATCACACTAAAAGCTCAGGCAGCTAAACAAAAACAAGCAAGTGGGACTACATCAAAATAGAAAGTCTTTTCATAAGAGATAGAACATTCTTTCAGAGGAGTGGCATACAGAGAGAAAAGATGAGATTTAATATACCTAGACACGATGAAGAACAGAAATAATGGTCAGAAACTGGATGAGAGGCTGAAATAGCAGATGGTTATAGAATTTGTGAACAATTGGAGTCTCACAAAGAAAGGAGTGGCCAACCCTATGGTTGAATTTTGCAGGGAAATGGGGGAAGATGTTGACTAAGTGTCTACTGTAATTTGGGAAAGAGGCTTCATGTTGTATCTGTTCTTACCATTC
>NW_007778632.1:2461-3256 GCF_000696425.1 Galeopterus variegatus
ATGAACACACTTTTAGTCCCTAGAGGCTGCCAACAGTCTTCACCTGCACAGAATTATCCAGCCTTCTCTGGACTGAATTTACTGAGTAGAAATAAATGGAGTTACCACTACTAAAGCAGCTCAGGTTAATCTGCTCATGAAGAAAAGCAATACCGAGAACTTCCAGAAGTCCATTCATACTGACTAGGACATAGAAAGAACAGTCAGGATTTTTTTTTTAAGTGTAGCAAGACTTTTCTCAACTATGAGAGAAAGTCTGAGATGTGCAGTGTGTAGCTTCAGAAATGTTCCTACCACTTGATCGATTTTTCTGAAATGTTTACTGGGACCCTATACATTTTGCATGATGGTACGTCCTGAAGTCACAAAGAAGAACTGTAGTTTCCTCCCTCAAACTCTCATGGAAATAGAAAATAAGCAAACGACTAGAACATATTCAGCATCTTTGTTTCTAGTTCCAGTTACCTCAGTGCTATTAGCACCCTGGCAAGGGCTACATCTGCCTTCCCTAAGGCAGCTCATTTGGTCAGGTCTATTGAGCGAGGGAGATGGGCAATAGGTCAAGTCAAAATAGATTAAGACATTGCTCAGGATGTGCAGTCAGCACTGGGCTCAAGGCTAACTGTGTTGTGTTTGATCATCATGTCACTTTATTCAAGACGGACATCACAGTCAGCAAAACAAGGAATCCAGATGTTCCAACAGTGAAGCTGATGGCTCCGAGACCACAAACACACCTGCATGGACTGGGGATCTGGACAATTCTGGTAGCAAGTGGGCCAATAGAAGTTGCAT
>NW_007778633.1:0-782 GCF_000696425.1 Galeopterus variegatus
TACAGTAAACCTTGTTTGAAGTATAGATGAGTTCAAGCTGGTTGTTCTGCAAAAGATAAATATCTGTAAATAATTCCATTTTTATATCTTTTATTACAAAAATAATAAAAATGTCTTTCTCTATGAAAATAAATAAATAAATAACAGGCAAAGCTGAGTGTCATATTATGGCTGTCGTTGTCTCAGAGTTAAGCCCTTCTATTTAGAGGGTGTGAGTGTCTCACATGCTGAAAGTTTGCCACCCGTAAGGGACAAGTCACAGTGTTGTCAGGAGCTGGGAGGTATGGCATTACTCTGCTCCATAAAATGACTGACATTGGGAGACGATTGTGTGTGTGAGCGGGAGGGAGAAACAGGAGCTGGAAGCTTCCCCTGCTGCTTCTGATTGATCTCTCAAAAGAAAAGGGAACTGGTGGTCAGAGCCATCTGGCTAGGGCTGGCAGACCCAGCAGTCAGTTAAATTGAAGGTTCTTGCAACAGTTTAGAAGAGCTGCACCAGAATGTTCCTTAAGGAGAAACTGTCCAGCTGCAGTTCTAATAGTCAAAAGTCATTAATGCCCTTCCTCCCTTGTACAACCCTAGATGCTGGGCTATTGCTCTTCTCCCACCCTCCACAATACCTAAGTGTCCCTTTCCTGTAACAATAACTTTCATCGTTTTTCCCCCAATTATACTCTACACTCACCTAAACCTTTCATCTAGAATGATCAGGTGAAAGACAGACAAGAACATTTTTAGAAACGGTAACCAGAATTAAGTCTGGATCTCATAGGCACCATTTT
>NW_007778633.1:2907-3256 GCF_000696425.1 Galeopterus variegatus
AATGCACCTTGTAGAGAGGGAGTGTAATTGACTAAAGGCCGCAACCACTGTGCCCTGAAGTTATTGCAGTGTTTCCTCCCAGGCTTTGTTTCCAAAGGGAGGCTCCCAGACAGTGATTAGCATTGCAGAGCTGTTAAGTCAGGCTCATGCCTGGGAGATGAGGGACCCCCGTTACTACAGACTTTCACTTAAGTGCTTTCTGAAGGTCTTCCTGAACTTTCTTTAGACTGCACGTTAAGCGAGGATATTTCCATCAAAGCTTTATTCCCTGTCTTCGGAACTTGGACACAGGTGTACCTGGTGCCTCTTCTAACCTCCTCCAGCTCACTCTCCATTGCCTCTCATTGGC
>NW_007778634.1:0-1718 GCF_000696425.1 Galeopterus variegatus
AGGGTGTGGGGGACAGCAGGGAAATGATCACAGCAGATGTCATGACAATGGGCTTTGGAGTCGAGCTGAGCTGTCCCCTCCCAGTGTCATCTTTCTGAGCTTCTGTTACTAGACCTGTAAATGGGGAATATTGCTGGGATCTGCAGTGAGCTTGTGAGTTTGAGATGAGATGACTTGAGTTGCTTATGGACTCTTGAGTGCTTAATCAAGAACAGTGACAAGGACAACAGGGTCCAGGAGGCGGGCAGAAGGACAGAGGAGGAGGAGGTCCTGCAGCAGGAGAGGTGCTTCCTGTGCCTTCCAGCCCTCCACGGGCAGGCTGGGAGCTCCTGCAGTCCCGAGCCATGAGTCTGCCTCCTCCTTTGGCAACTCACGGGCTGGGAAGCATCTTCTAGCTCCAGAGTCCTGGTTGATAGTTGAGGGTCTGTAGCTCCATAAAGGCTGCGGCTGAGACTCCTGCAAGTTCTGGCTTCTGAGCCCTGGCTCATGGTTGGTCTTCAGCCAAAACGAATTGACTGCAAAGAAAATGAAAAAGAAGGAAATCTTGCCATTGCGACGACATGGGTGAACTTAGAGGACATTATGCTGAGTGAAATAAGTCAGTCACAGGACAGGTACTGCATGATTCCACCTATGTGAAGTATCTGGAATAGTCGAACTCGTAGAAGCGAAAAGAGAATGGTGGCTGCCAGGGGCTGAGAGGAGGGGGAGATGGGGAATTGTTTTTCAATGGGTGCAAATTTTCTGTTTTGCAAGATAAATAAGTTCCAGAGATCTGCAGTACGGCCTAGCACCTATAGTTAACAATACTGTATTGTGCTCTTTAAAATATACGTCTCGATACATCTCGTGTTAAGTGTTCTTACCACACACACATACATACAGAAATCCACAGAAGAACACAGGAAATTTTTGGAGGTGATGGCTGTGTTTAGTACCTTCATGGGTGTATGCATACGTCCAAAGTAATCAAGATGGGTGAATTAAATATGTGTAATTTAAAAATATCATTTATACCTCAATTATGCTAAAAAAGAAAAGAAGAAAACATTTTCCCAGAGGAGACCCCCCAGCACTGTGCCAGTCTCATCAAGCACACAGTGCGCCGGTTGGGCTCACAGTAGGTCCACAGAACAGCCTAGTTAAGCAGATGATGGGTTCTCCAGCCGCAGGGGTTATCAACACTTCTCACTATTCACCCTGTTGAGTTGATGTGGGGGGATTTGGGGTTCACAGGGTGGCCTCCCTGTTTCAAATACCTCTACGATGAGGCCCCAGGTGGCTCTGTTCCTTTATGTGAATGTTTCCGGCTCATGAGATCAGAGCTGGGCACCGAGTCGGTGGACTGCCCAGAGATGCAGGTGTGAAGAAGAAGGGTGCTGGATTCAGCCGGGGGCACTGGCCACAGCTGCATCAGCAAGATGGGGAGCAAGGACAGGCCATCGGACACCCACTGCCCCCCACCCCGGGGAAGACCTCTTCATGGTGTCGCAAACAGCTCTAGAGCATGTGCGAGCTTTCTGTGGCTGTCATAATAAATGACCACAACCTGGAGGCTTAAAACAGTAGAATTTATTCTCTCACAGTTCTGGAGGCCAGAAGTCCATTACCAAAATGTCGGCAGAGCCATGGTCTCCTCTGAAGCCTCTAGGGAGGGTCCTTTCTTGCCTGTTCAGGCTTCTGGTGGTGGCCGGCAATCCCTGGCTTGTGGCTGAATC
>NW_007778634.1:2338-3256 GCF_000696425.1 Galeopterus variegatus
CTCTCCCTTTTTGTCTCTCCTCTGCTGTCTCTATGACACCTATCGTTGGATTTAGGGCACATCCAGATAATCCAGAGTGATCTTGTCAAGATACTTAATTACATCTGCAAAGACCCTTTCTCCAAATAAGGTCACATTCACGAGTTCCTGCAGTTAAGACGTGGACATATTTTGGGAGCCAACATTCAACACACCATAAAGTAGATGTGATTCTTCCAGGGCAGAGTGGGTGCTCGTGAAAGTTTTCCCTCAGCTGTCAGAGAGCTTCAGGGCTGCTGTGTGCAACCGTGAGGGCGCCGCAGGAGCCCTTCCCCACTGGTCTTGATCTTTGTGCCAATGACAATAGCTGCAGAGCACTCCAAGAGCAGAGTGGGGGCACTGGGAGTACAGGGCATGAGCACTCGAGAAGAAGGGGGAGAGAGAGCAGGCAGAGCACTCAGTGAGGAGGGGGAGCACTCAGAGAGCAGGGGGAGCACTCAGTGAGGAGGGGGAGCACTCAGAGAGCAAGGGGGAGCACTCAGAGAGCAAGGATGCCCATGAATGCTTGACAATGGCCAGAGAGCTGAGAAACCCAAGGGGCTCAGCGACTGGGGGTGGCCACTGGCCCGGGAGTGGGCATCCTGCCTGTGTGCATGCCAGGAAGAGATTACAGCACCACACACGTGGGATCTGCAGGCAGGAAGGTTTGGGCTTTGTTGGGGAAGGACCTGGGCTAACAGATGGGGCTGTTCTGCCAATGACAGGCACAGCTGCGGTGCAGGGGCCTTGGGTCTGCAGCGTCACACTCCACGAGGGCAAGGGGACAGGAAGTTGTGGGATGGATAACTCTGTATCTCGACTGTTCCTGAGAACATCTTTTATGTTGCACTTGTGCCTGGGCTGTTTCTTCTCAAAGCTAGGGTGGACACATGTCTCTGA
>NW_007778635.1:0-3255 GCF_000696425.1 Galeopterus variegatus
GACTTTCAATTTGCAATTCAAAATCAGAGTCATTTCTGAGATACCACCAGAATTTAGTCCTTAGTTTCCTAAGAAATAACTGATTTGCCAGGAAATCTAACATATTGAAATAGAAAATGGTAGATTTTTTTTTTTTTTTTTGCATAAAACTATGTCATAGTTGATTCTGTGAGCACCTGTCATTTTTCTTTCTGCTTGTAAATGCACCTCTAACTCCTCATGCTGTGTTGAGGGCTTGATTGAAAGGGAATTGAGGCTGTCCAGGTATGCTGTAGCCCTACCTCAGCAGGTCACCAAGCATAATTAACCCACTGAAGCAGGGAAGGGAGGTACCAGTCAGAACAGGATGTACCTGCCAGGCTACACCTTCATCCTAGAGAGTGGGTGTGGGAGGAGGGGCATGCAGTTTAGTTCTCAAAAGCAGAGTGGGCTTTCCAGACGGAATAGAGCCTTAGAAGCCTACATATCTTCCTTTGAGAAATGCCTATTCAGCTCCTTTGCCCATTTTTTAATTGGGTTACTCGTTTTTATGCTGTAAAATTGTTTGAGTTCCTTGAATATTCTGGATATTAATCTTTGTCAGATGTATATTTTGCAAATATTTTCTCCCACTCTGTTCATTGTTTTTTTTGCTGTGCAGAAGCTTTTTAGTCTGGTATAATCCCATTTGTTTATTTTTCCTTTGGTTGCCTGTGCTTTTGGGGTCATATTCATGAAGTCTGTACCCAATCTTACTTCCTGGAGTGTTTCCTGACTGCTTTCTTTAAGAAGTTTTATTGTTTCAGGGTATATATTTAATTCTTCCATCCATTTTGAGTTGATTTTGGTATATGGTGAGAGGTACGGATCTAGTTTCATTTCCTGCATATGAATATCCAGTTTTCACAGCACCATTTGCTAAAGAGACAGTCTCTTCCCCAATGTGTAGACTTGGTGCCTTTGTCAAAGATCAGATGGCTGTAGGTGTATAGGTTGATTTCCGGATTCTCTATTCTATTCCATTGATCAGTGTGTCTGTTTTTATGCCAGTACCATGCTGTTTTGGTTATTATAGCTTTGTAGTATAGTTTAAAGCTAGGTAGTGTTATGCCTCTGGCTTTATTTATTTATTTTTTTCTCAGAATTGCTTTGGTTATTCATGGTCTTTTATTATTCCATACAAATGTTAGGATAGTTTTTTTTTTCCTTTTCTGAGAAAAATGTCATTGGAATTTTGATGGGGATTGCATTGAATCTGTAGATCACTTTGGGTAGTATGGCCATTTTTGCAATGTTAAATCTTCTGATCCAAGAATATGGTATATCTTTCCATCTTCTTGTGTCCTCTTTAATTTCTCTCAACAGTGGTTTATAGTTCCCATCATAGAGATTTTTCACATCTTTGGTTAACTTTATTCCTAATTGTTTTATTTTTTTGGTGGCTATTATAAATGGGCTAGCTTTCTTGATTTCTTTCTCTGCATGTTCACTGTTGTAGCATAGAAATGCTATTGATTTTTGTGTGTTGATTTTGTATCCTGCAACTTTGCTGAAATCATTTATCAACTCTAAGAATTTTTTTGTAGAGGCTTTAGGCTGTTCAATATATAGGATCATATTGTTACAGAATGGACTTGACAGAGAAGCCATTGGCACTCAGATGGTTGGAGAGTCAGGTATTTTATTATGCCAGTGGGCCCAGATGAGCTAGTGCTCCAAGACCTGAGCCCTGAGCTTAGGTTTTACAGGGTTTATATAGGGAGACTCTTCCAGGTTTTTTAAGTTTCATTTTCTCAGCATTAATGTGGCAAGTGCAGTAGCTATTGCAATAAGCAAACATGGTTACAGAAGCAAGAGTGTGAGCAACTGATTAACAGCTAGGCTGATGCAATAAGCAGGTACTATTTCAAAGGCAAAATAGGCTATTGATAGAATTAATTTTAAATTTTTCCAATATCATCTGGAAACAGGGACAGTTTGACCTCATCTTTTCCAGTCTGGATGCCCTTTATTTCCTTCTCTTCCCTGATTGCTCTGACTAGTACTTCCAACACTATGTTGAATAGGAGTGGTGAGAGTGGGCATCCTTGTCTAGTTCCTGCTTCCAGCTTTTCCCCATTCAGGATGATATTGGCCTTGGGATATATGAATGGCCAACAGACACATGAAAAAAATGCTCAACATCACTCAGCATTCAAGAAATGCAAATCAAAACCACTTTGAGATACCATCTCACTCCAGTTAGGATGGCTAATATCCAAGAGACTGAGAATGATAAATGCTGGTGAGGTTGCAGAGAAAAAGGAACCCTCATACACTGTTGGTGGGACTGAAAAATGGTGCAGCCTTTATGGAAAATGGGATGGAGGTTCCTCAAACAATTACAGATAGATCTACCATATGACCCAGCTATTCCACTGCTAGGAATACACCCAGAGGAATGGAAATCATTATGTTGAAGGTATTCCTGTTCTCTAGTGTTTATTGCAGAGCTATTTACACTAGCCCAGAGTTGAAACCAGCCCAAATGTCCATCATCAGATGAGTGGATAAGGAAACTGATATATCTACACAATAGAATACTACTCTGCTATAAAAAAGAATGAAATACTACTATTCACAGCAACATGGATGGACTTAGAAAAAATTATATTAAGTGAAATAAGTCAGACACAGAAAGAGAAATACCACACATTCTCAATTATTTGTGGGAGATAAAGATAAATAAATAAATAAATAAATATACAAACAAACGGTGGTGGGTGGGGGTGTCAGGGAAGAAGACACAGCAATCACAACAATTCCTTGAACTTGTTAAGACAAGTGAACAGATATGATGTTGATGGCGGGGGAGAGGAATTGCCAAGGAACATGAAAATCAACTACATTGAATATTGATAAATTAAAATTTAAAAAAAATAAAAATAAAAAATAAGATACTCACCAATAAGTTGATAAGAGGTGGGCACACCAGTGTTTCTCACTGCAGGCTGTGGAAAGTGAGTTGTGGACTCAGGTCATTGGGCAGAAGCTCCACCATCACCTCAGTTTACTTTTTAAGGATCAACCCAAAGCCAAGCTCCACAAGGATTGCAGCCTCTCCATGGCACTGCAGCCACCACTGGGCCCTGCCCAGTAACTGTGGATACCGTAGCCACAACAAATTCTAGGGAACACCCCAACATTCTGTCTGGAATCTGACCAGCAACAAACAGCCTGGATTGGTAGCATTGTCAGTGGGGAAGGTGAGCTTAGTAAATAAGATGTTCTTGTCTA
>NW_007778636.1:0-3255 GCF_000696425.1 Galeopterus variegatus
AATCACCTCAAAATTGATCTCTGCAGATTCTGCCACCTTTGAAAACCAGACTTGCAGCTACCTACCTTCTCAAGGAAGATGAAACAGCCCAAGAAAGTAGTAGCACATTGATTGCTAGAAAAATGAACCTGAGACCTTGAGAACAAGCCCCCTCCCAAAAGCAATCTACTGAACATTTAGTATCACCCACTCTGCAGGGTAAGACATTGTGCTAAAGCACCATGCAAAATTGCACGAAGATATCTAAACCAAATATTATAGCAACAATGGGGGAAAAATAAATGTATCCCCAGTAGACCAGAAATTTAGAGGAATCCCTGAAGAATGGTAGGCAGATAAGAGCTAGGTTGTGAAAGAAAGTAAGCCAAAACGCCGGGTACCGATCAGGCTTTATTAAAGGAAAAGAATATGCCCGGCTGCACTCAAAATGGAGGACAGCAATCATCGTCGGGGTGGGAGAGCTTATATGGGCCGTAAGGCACCAAGGGCTGGCTGAAGCAGTCAAGGAGGGGCTTTGCAAGGGAGGGGCACTGCACCCATGGGGAAGCAAAAGGGCTTCTATTTCACAGAAGTCACGAGGCTTCTGGTGGCCATTTTGTGCTTGGCCTTGCCTAAAATGGCACTGGTTATGTTCAAGATCTATCAGGTTGAAGTAGGATCCCATAGCAAAAAGAACACAGGACAGGACTGAACCAAAAGTGAGACTATCTCAGGGTATATTTTAAACTTGAAGGCATCCAGCCCAGCAAGCACAGAGCCACTGCAGAACCCCCAGGCTCATGAGCCAGGGTTGGCCCCCTATCCAGGGCCTCAGCCATGCCCTCCCCCCACCTCCACAACCAGGCCAGCAAACGTGCCAGCAAAGCCAGTGCCACCCACCTCCGCTCTCCCCCTCCCCCTCCCACTGCTCCACAACATTCTAGAATGTAAAAAAATAATAAGTAAGTAACTAAATACAAGTATGTAAGAAATTCAAAGACACAATTAGATAAGAAGAATAAATTCTGGTGCTCTAGGGTGACTACAGCTAATAATACTGTATTGTATATTTGAAGATAGCCAGAAAAGAGGATCTTGAAATGTTACAACCACAAAGAAATGATAAATGTTTGGGTGACAGATACATTAACTATTCTGTTTGGATCATTATATAATATATGCATGCACTGAAACAACAAACTATACCCCATGAAAATGTCCAACTAAAAACAAATTAACAAAAATAGTTAAGAAAAAAAAGTTTAAAATTTTAATAGTCAAGTTTGACAACTTTTCCTCTTACAGTATATGTCTTCTGTGCCCAAAGAAGTCTACCTGTGCAAGGTTAAAAATATTTTCTATGTTTTCTTCTAGAAATTCTATAGTTTTAAGCTCTTAATGTTTATATTTAAGTCTATTATCTATTTTTTCCCATATGGATATACAGTTGTTCCCACATCATTTGTTGAATGAAAAGATTATTCCTTCTTCATTGAACTTCTTTAGCAACTTTGTTGAAAATCAAATGATCACATATGGGTCAATTTCTGTAAGTTCCGTAATAACTTCGTATAGCATACATTATACGAAGTTATACGACGATAAGCACAGGTATGCAGATGTCTCTTCCACATACTGATTTTGTTTCTTGTATATTTCAAATTAGCAATAAGAGAGGATGTTGATAGTTCTGCCAATTACACCTATTGTAACATCACACTGTACCCCATACATATGTACAATTATCACGTCAATAAATTTAATTTATTTTTTAAATGATAAAATAATCTGTCCTACATGAAAAGAATTGAAAGTTGAGCTTTCAGACTACCTACCCAGAAACTGAATCATAGCAGGTTCCTATTAAAGAATTCATCCTTCTTCAGGCAAGGAAGAAAAAGACTTATATTGTTAAATCAAATTAAATACTAGCAAACACTACTGAGTGTCATGAAGTTCCAGAAACTGTGCTACACACTTGATGAGCATAACCTTGCAATTCTCTCAACAAAGAGCATATTGAGGCTCAGAGAAGATAAGTGCCTGTTCAGGGTGACATCTGGTACGGGCAGAGCCATGTTTCAAGTCTGAATATATCCGTCTGCAGAGCCTGTGCCCTTCAGTGAGACAGTGATGGTGAATCCCCTCACAGTGCACAAAAGTGGTCCCTGAGCTGTGAAAAAAACTGGGGCAGGAGGAGAAACAGGAGGTTCTGGATTATGAATTGCACTGCAGGCAGGTACAGAGCTGTACTGAATATGAGGTTCGGGCGGGAAATGGGAAGCTCTGAATGAAGAGAGGTTGCTGGAAGGGTTAACACTGGGAAATGAGTTTTCCCTAGGGAAAAGTCCAGTTACTGGCACACACCTGTGGCTACACACTCTGCTCCTCTCCCAGTCACTGATTGCAGGAGGCTATAAAGCACAACAGCAAGAATGACGAAACAACAGAGGCCCATGATGGAGTTTGGATGTGTTGTCCCCTCCAAGACTCGAAGAAATTTGATCCCCAACTTGGCAGTGTTGGAAACTGATTGAGTCATGGGGGCAGATCCCTCATGAATGGATTAATGCTCTCCCTGGGGGAGGGGGGAGTAATGAGTGAGTTCTCACTCTATTAGTACCCACGAGAGCTCGCTCGTTATTTAGAAAGATCCTGGCACCTCCTCTCTTTTTCTCCCCCTCTCCCCCCCACTCCTTCTCACGATGTGATCTGCTTGTACCCACCAGCTGCCTGCCACTTTCCGCCATGAGTACAAGCAGCCTGAGGCCCGTGCCAAATGCAGCTGTCCCAGAATCGTAAGCCAAATAAACCTCTGTTCTTTACAATTACCCAGTTTCAGGTATTTCTGTTATAGCAACATAAACGGACTAATACAGCCCACCAACATCATGAAAGAGAAACAAACAAAACAACTAACTTCCAAGGGGAAAAAGTTCACAGGGGACATAGCACAAAACTTTTTTTTTAAATGTAATACATCAGAGAGACATGAGAGGATATTATACCCATCAAAAAAAATTAACTAGAAATTTGAAAATTCAAAAGGGATTTCATCATGATGTCTGTGTATAACCAGAAAATAAACCAGTGAGCTGGAAAATGGAGGAGGGGAGTTCATGGTCAAATATTTGGGAAATATACAGTTTTATTTTCTTCACTTACAGATGCTCAATACACACTACCTTATTAAAGGTTCCAAGGAGTCCAACCATAAAAAAAAATCTAACTATATTTTTTCAGTTATCCCCAAACCAATTTTTACTTGGCATCTGC
>NW_007778636.1:8614-9329 GCF_000696425.1 Galeopterus variegatus
TTCTCTAAAATTACAAAAGTTTAAGCTGCATAAGGGGCTCCAGACCATAAACTTCATTTTTCTAAGTGATTCTGTGGCAATTCCAGAGATGTTCCTTTCCCTCATGCTAACAACATTCTTACTATCAGAATGTCTCAGGAGCAGACATTAGTTTTCACAAATTTCACCTGAATTAAGTACTGAAAAACTGTCGCATTTATTGATGGAGACAGAAGACTAAATATGTCTAGACGTCCCTAGCCTCACCCCATCGTTTAATAGCACCAGACCCAGAAGCAGTAGCACCAGCTTTTTCCCATATAAAACTTGGCCAAATCAGTTTACTGGATAAAATAGACTTTTAAAAAAGTTTATACAAATTTATAGGTGGGCTTACAAAAAAGACGTAAACTACATATATAGAACACTACATCCAAAACTGGCAAGAGTACTCCCTGAGGAAGGGAAAGGGGGTTTGAGAGGTTGCATTTTTACTATAACACCCCACATATCTTTTGAATTCTATACCAAGGGCATAAATCACCTTTTCAAATAATTTTCTCCAGAAAACCTTCACTCACCTGCAAATCAGTGTCCACAAACTACAGCCCATTGGCCATATCTGCCACCTGCCTGTTTTTTTGTTTTTTTTTTTCTTTTTGTCCTTTTTTACTAACCGGTAACGGGACCGCAACCCTCGGTGTTGCGCCCGCACCGCGCTCAGCCAGTGAGCAGG
>NW_007778637.1:0-3255 GCF_000696425.1 Galeopterus variegatus
GATCCCGTTGCCGGTCCCCGGTCCGGTACGGGGGCAACACTGAGGGTTGCGATCCGTTGCCGGACACGGAAAAAGAGACAAAAGACAAAAAAAAAAAACCCTATTCTAAAAAACCCTATTCTAAACATTATTTAATTAGAATTGATTAAATGTGCTTTTGCCCTCTATCTGTAGACTTTGGTCTCTTATCCAAGGGCTTTTGCCCTATGTGTATTTACCTAAAAGCCCTATTCTAAAATCAAATGAGAATCAAAATTTCTAACCTACCACATAGGATATCATTTATTCTTATAGCTGAATGGTATTCTACTGTGTATATATACCACGGTTGTTTTTATCCATTCATTCATGGTGAACATTTAGGTTGATTCCACCTTTTGGCTATTATGAATATCATTGTGAATGGGAGTGTAGGTGTCTTACATGTATTTATTTCATTTACTTTGTTTATATACCCAGTAGTGAGATAGCTAGAAATCAATATCATTCCTATATGCCAATAACAAAATAGCTGAAGAAGAAGTCAAGAAAGTAATCCCATTCACAATAGCTCCCCCAAAAATTAAATACTTGGGAGTAAATTTAACCAAGGAGGTGAAAGACATCTACAGTGAAAACTATAAAACATTGGTGAAAAAAATTGAAGAGGACACAAGTAAATGGAAAGATATCCTATGTTTATGGGTTGGAAGAATGAACATCATCAAAATTTCCATATTACCCAAAGCAATCTACAGATTCAAAGCAATCCCTATCAAAATACCAATTACAGTCTTCACAGAAATAGAAAAGTCATCTTAAAATTTGTATGGAAAAACAAAAGATGCCACAGAGCTAAGGCAATCTTGAACAAAAAGAACAAAGTTGGAGGCATCACACTTCCTTACTTAAAAATATACTATAAAGCTATAGTAACCAAAACAGTATGGTACTGGCATAAAAATAGACAAATAGACCAATGGAACAGAATAGAGAGCTCAGAAACAAACCCACACACTTACAGCCAACTTATTTTCAACAAAGATGCCAAGAATACACACTGGAGAAAGGACAGCCTCTTCAATAAATGGTGCTGGAAAAATGGGATACCCATACACAGAAGATTGAAATTAGACCCCTGTCTCCTAACTTACACAAAAATCAACTCAAAATGAATTAAAGCCTAAATTTAAGACCCAACACTATGAAACTACTAGAGGAATATGTAGGACAAACATGACATTAAATGACAGTGAGTAGCAACTTTTTGAGTGAGGCTACAAAGGGACAGGCAACAAAAGAAAAAATACACAAATGGGACTACATCAAACTAAAAAGCTCCTGCACAGACAAGGACACTATCAACAAAGTGAAGAGACAACCTACAGAATGGGAAAAAGTATTTGCAAACCACACATCAGACAAGGGGCTAATATCCTCAATATATAAAGAACTCAAATCCACAGCAAAAAAATAAATAACCCAATTTGAAAATGGACAAAGGACCTGAATAGACATTTCTCAGAAGAAGACATACAAATGGCCAAAAAGCACATGAAAAAATGCTCAAAATCACTAATGATAAGGGAAATGCAAATTAAAACCACAGTGAGATATGATCTCACCCCAATTAGAATGGCTTTTATCAACAAGACAGAAAATAAATGCTGGCAAGGATGTGAAGAAAAGGGAACCCTCCTACATTGCTGGTGGGAGTGTAAATTGGTACAGCCATTGTAGAAAACAGTGTGGAGGTTCATCAGAGAACTAAAAATAGATCTACCTTATTTGTCTTGTTAGATGCTGCATCCCCTTAATAAATGCTCAACAACTATGCAATGAATGAAGGAATAATAGATACCTAAAGGTTAAAAAAAAGTCTTTAGAGAAAAAAATTATATATATAAGTTATGACAACTTTTGAAGAGAAGACAGTATTTATAAATTTTTAAAATATGGATTCTCTCAGAATTCTAAGGGCAGTTTGATATATCAGCATTCTTAAGACATGTAAATGCAGAAGGAGTGAATTTCTAGTTTCTAGAGATTACCTTTAACATTCCTGTTTTAAGTTACAATTACTTTTTCTCACTAAGCTGTCACTATGTAATCATAAGCCTACAGAATCAGGTATCACTGCATCTTTAGAAAACATACAGCAAGGTTATTTCTGGGTGGTGAAATTATATATTTTTGTTTTGTTTTTTTCTTTGGGATTTTGGCATTGAGCAAGATTAAGTAATTATTTTTGTAATTAGAAAATGGTAATAAATGTTATATTTTAAAGGGGAAACGGGATATAAATTAGGAAGGTGCAAGAAGAATTCTTTTTTGATATGAATATGTTTCATTCCAAACAGTTTACCAGCCCAAGCAACAAAATTGGAAAGAAAAGGCAAGGTGTTTGCCTTTCACTTACCAAATTCGATAGAGGGAGTTTTGTTGTTGTTTTAAAAAATGTTTTCTCGAGAGAGAGAGAGACAAGACAGACGGAGAAGGAGAAAGAGAGAGAGAGTTTGTGAAGCAGGCAGGCGGGCATTGGCCTTGGGCGTCTGCCCTATGAGGCCATGCTTTCCAACCTATGGCTCCAAGGAACTTTTGGCCCGCTACCTAGCTCATAGACCTGCATTAAGGGGTCTTGTGACCCAGCCTGGAGTGTGAGGGGTCTGGGGTCCCAGCCTGGCATGTGAAGGGTTTGTGGCCCAGTCTGTGAACGGGCTTGAGGGGTCTCTGGGCTCCAGACCCAGCCTTAGCTCAACATTTGGACCAGTCGATGCAGGATTACCAGCAGACTGCAGCTGAATATGTAAAATCTTGACTCCCAGAAGCCCTTAAACAGCATCTCCAGGACTACGAAAAAGACAAAGAAAACAGTGTATTGTCGTACCAGACCATTCTTGAACAGCAGATTCTATCAATTGACCGAGAAATGCTAGAAAAATTGACTATGTCCTATGACGAAGCAGTTGTTATTTTAAGAATCATAGACCAAGGATTCTAAGATGGCAACGGGTCTGGAGCAGCCGTGCCAGGAGACAGCGCGATCCTGAGAAGTGTGCACTGTGATACCAGAGTACTATTTGCATTTCCAAGAGCAACAAAAAACGAATAAAACTTTCAACAACGAACCTACATCAACAAACAAGCAACAACAGGTTCGAGGTTTTAGGGCCGATACAAAAGAAGACTCCTGAGAGTGCCCAAGCCCTGCTGCAGGTACGAGCGAGCAGCCCGAGACAACAAAGGCTAAGTAAATCAGCTGAGATGACACAGAAA
>NW_007778638.1:0-1118 GCF_000696425.1 Galeopterus variegatus
GGCGAGCACCACTAGGTCTTCTACGAGGAAGGGGTGGGAAGAAAAGCACCGGAACCAAGAGAAAGCCCTTCCTCTGCCAGGCCTGCCACCGTCCCTCCAGCGCCCTCTACGGACAAAGCCGAACTTGTGCGAGCTGGCAGAGTAGATCTTTTTATGGGTGTGGCCAAGCAGGGCAAAGAAGAGTGGATTAGGAGCTGAGAGCCTCCTTCTGTTAACAGTGACAACCTCGAGGAAGTATTTAAGAGACCATGGGCGAGGTTTTCACTTTTTTCTAAATCAGTACTTCAAATAAATAAATACAGTGACAAAACTACTGCTTTTTGTTTTGTTTTTGTACATGTGGATAGCTGGTTTTTTTTTCATTGTTTGCATTTTTCAGAAGAAACAAAATCATTAATAAAAGAAAAATCACAGTGCCAAGCAGTAAGACACAAGTATCCAGTAAGTGATGGAAAATGTGAGCTTTCAGCAGGGCGGGAAGAGTCTGTTCCCTGCCGGTGCAGTGGCCCGGACGAAGGTTTGGGGGAGGATGAGTCACATGCTCTGAGCTGCTGGTTTCTGGTTCACGTTGTGTCTGGGCTGGTCTGAAGGCTGGTTATCTGTCCTGCCTTCTTCACCCCGGCAGCTTCAGGAAGAAGGTGGCTCGTGGCTGCCTGAAGCATAGCAGTGGGCCACCAAATAGCTTTTATGCTCTCTGTAAGATAACGTATGTAAGCAGCGCATGTATTACTCTCCTCACGCCCCATAGCAACCCTATCAAGGAGTCATTTTCCACATGAAAAGACAGAGGCTCAGTGAAGCAAAGTTGTCCAGATTCCTCAGCAAGTGAGGGACAGAGGCAGGATTCGAATCTAGATCTGTCTGATACTAAAGTCCGAGCTGCTTTCCAGGTAGTAGAAGACTAGGCCCCTTTCCCAGCTGGCAGTTTCTGGAAGGCTGACCCTGGTGGCTGACCAGCAACTTTGGTTCCTTCCCCAGAGGCCATGGGCTGCTGGTCAAGACGTCAGCAGGGGGAGGGCCCAGCCCGAGGTGCTGCCATTGGCTTCCCGCTCCGTCTGCTTCTCCTTCCTTAAAGAAGCAGCCCCGGGGCACATCCACCTTCAGGCAGTGTGGGGTCG
>NW_007778638.1:2574-3255 GCF_000696425.1 Galeopterus variegatus
GCCCCGAAAAGTTATTCTCTTTATAATTCTCTTACTTAGGGCAAAAAATCCACCGTCAGTACTATCATATCTTTATTATGTTGAAAACATGCTAATTTGCCTTTTTGACAAAGGAGAGCGTAAGCAATAGTTTCTAGCTAGAACTTAGTAACAGTGTTACATTCTCATTTTATTTATTTTTACAGCTCCTCTTTTGCAGCAAATGCAGTTTCTCCATTTGTGGTGGTAACATAAGATATACATTTTAATAACTTGAATCAATTAAAAATATACTAAATTAAAGAACAAGTAAATAGGGAATGTGACAAAAATTGTCAAAGTCACTAAGGAATGACTGAAGTGGGCAACTTGGTGCCATTCGTGTTGAAGGCCAAGCTGCTCTGAGAGACAGGACGTCAGTGCCCAGCTCAGCTATGGAAACCTGGGCTGTTTAGGGACAGTTCTTGAATGACTTGGTCAGAGATCAGTGATTTTAGGATCATAGTAAGGAGCGCCTTCCTATCCGAGTCTCACTGCTAATGTGCTTTTTCAATCTTGAAAGATTGGGAAGGGTGGGAAGGGAATAGACTACAAACGACTGGCAGGATGTCAGTGATTTTTCTTGTTGGACACAAGGAACAGGTATTACCAGAAACTCCTGGGAAAGAGTAGGAGACAGTAGCATCCATTTACTAGTGGGAG
>NW_007778639.1:0-327 GCF_000696425.1 Galeopterus variegatus
TCCTGTTTGGTAATTTCTCTGTAGTGTGTTTTAACTAAGATTAAAGGATAAAAGAGATGCTTTTGGGAAAACAAAAGGGAAAAGAAAATCTCTCTTCATACAATGGATCCAGAATCATCCCTTTAGTTCAATGCACACACCCCAGGCTAAAATAAAGCATAGAGGAAATCAATCCAACAAAAAAAAGAATATGGAAGTAATTACGTCAAGTTTAAGGGAAGAATCAAGAAAATGGGTGCTGTACATCACTTACTTTACAATGTTAGTGGGGTGTCATGGATTTGTAAAGAACAGAGGGACATGTAACTGGGTAAAAGTGTTCAGATA
>NW_007778639.1:2035-3255 GCF_000696425.1 Galeopterus variegatus
GCTCACTGGCTGAGCGAGGTGCGGGCGCAACACCGAGGATTGTGATCCCGTTGCCAGTCCCTGGTACGGGCGCAACACTGAGGTTTGCGATCCCGTTACCGATCAGTAAAAAAGACAAAAAGGAAAAAAAAAAAAAAAGAAAGATAATGGAAATTATTCCATGACCTTTCTTTTGTTTTATTTTATTTTAATTTTTCTTTTCTTTTTTCTTTTAAAAAAATACTAAGATCATAGAAAATATGTTCTCTGACCACAATAACAGATGGAAACTTAGAAAACTCACAAATGTGTGGAAATTAAACAACACTCTCCTAAATAAACAATGGGTAAAAAGCAAAACCACAGGAAAATTAGAGAATACTTTGAGAGGAAACTTAGAAAACTCACAAATGTGTGGAAATTAAACAACACTCTCCTAAATAAACAATGGGTAAAAAGCAAAACCACAGGAAAATTAGAGAATACTTTGAGATAAAGCACAACATATCAAAGTATATAGGATGCAGGGCTCATGCAGTGCTTGGAGGAAAACTTATACTTGTGAACACCTATGTTAAAAATAAGATAAATCTCAAATCAGTAATGTAAACTTCTACCTTAAGAAAATAGAAAAAAGTAAAGCAAACTAAACCAAAAGCAAATATAAGTAGGAAATAACAAAGATCACAAAAGAAATACATGAAATAAGCAATTAAAAAACAATAGAGAAAAATAAACAAAACCAAAAGTTGATTTTTTAAAAAAGATCAACAAAATTTGCAATCTTTCATCTAGACTGACCAAGAAAAAAGAAGACTGAAATTACTAAAATCAGAAATCAAGTAGGGGCATTACTACATTGTCACCATGGCTTTTCGTGTTGGTAAGTTTAGTTTCTTTTTCTTTCTTGTTTGCATTTCTGTTCTACCAGTGGGTTTTGTGCTTTCTTGTGTATTTCTGGTAGTGATTATTGTTTTTCAGATTCCAGATGCAGGACTTCCTTGAGGATTTCTTGCAGGGCTGGTCATGTGGTGGTGACTCCTACAGCTTTTGCTTGTCTGGAAAATACACTGTTTTCTCCTCATTTCTGAAGGATAGCCTTGTTGGGTATAGTATTATTGGCTGGCCTTTTTTTTCTTTTAGTATTTTGAATATATCATCCAATTTTCTTCTGGCCTTTAGAGTTTCTGTTGAGAAGTTTGCAATTAGTCTGATAGGGGATCCCTTATAGATGACTTGAT
>NW_007778640.1:0-333 GCF_000696425.1 Galeopterus variegatus
TTGGGATTCAGTAGGTCCGGGGGAATTCTTGCATTGCTCATAAGCTCTCAGATGAGGCCAGTGCTGCTGGTTTGAAGACCACTCTTTGAGATGTAAGATCATTCAGGGCTCTCTGTCTTCTTCCCAAATCTTGCCTTTCATCCGGTGTGCCATTTTCAGACACCAGCATCACTATCTCCTTCTCTCTTACATCACTGCCACACACGTAGTCCTCCACTCCTTACCCATGCCGGACAAATGGCACTCTTGTGAATTCAAACTTGGATGCACCTGGAGGTGGGCACTGCTCTCTTTTTCTTTGCCTTGCCACTCTCTTATATTTTACCTCCAGAT
>NW_007778640.1:1330-3255 GCF_000696425.1 Galeopterus variegatus
GCTCAGCCAGTGAGCGGGAACCGGTCTGTATGTGGGATCCGAACCCTCGGCGGGAGCGCCGCTGCGCTCCCAAGCAGCGCACGGTAGCAGTGCGCCACCGGGCCGGCCCAGCCCCTCAATCTTAACTTCCCTCTCTCTCTTCCACTGTGAAAAACCCTCACCTCTCTTTCACCTCAAAGCTGCTTCCTCTTTAAAAGCTGTTCATCTACCATTAATAGCAGAAAGAGTCTTGTCTCCTTGAGCTTCTTGTAAAATTTATTAATAAGTCTTTCATGGAACTGGTAATAATTTACAATAATTACTTATTTTATATTTGTCTTCTTTCTAGAGCTTAAAGGTTGTGCGGGTCCTGAGTCTTTCTTATTATTTTGTTCTCAAAACCTAGCACAGTGCTTGACACTGAGTAGATTCATAATAAATATCAAATGACAGAACATTTTTAAAAATATAAATTATCTAGTTGATTTAATGGGAAAAAGTGCTCTCCATATCTAAAATAAATATAAAAATAAAAATGTTGACTATAACTAATCTGTATGCTTGGGTCAAACAATTTGTTCTATAATTTGAATATAAATTGCTAATACCTATTAAACATGAACAATCTGAGACAAGAATAGTTGGAAATAGGAAATCATAATTTTCAACAAGTACAGTCTTGAATATTTCATTTCAAAGGTTTAGGTTTCTAACATCAAATTGATTTCAGTCCTTATCACTAGTGAAATTCTATAAAACAAGTTAACTTAAAGTAAAGGATAACTATATGTAAACTATTAACATATGCACACACTACACAATGAATCATTTTTGGTGCATATTTTTATTATGTGCCTACTGCATTTTAAACACTTGGCTGGTGCTAGAACGAGCAGGAGCCAATCTCTGCTGCTGAATTCCTCAGGGTGCTGTGGCTGATGCTTGGTATTTCTTCCATTCTGCTTGATGCCACAACAAGGTGTACACAAAAAATGGGTGCATGACCTGTGTCAGGGCATGTCCTTTGAGCAGGAGAAAGCCAGTACAAGTTTCTGGGAGGGAAAGGTAGAAGGGGGCACTAACAAGAATAGCAAACCATCAGCTTCAAAATACACAGCCAGACTCGTGTCTGTAGAGCAAGCATTGTCTTCACAGCACCTCTTTGCTCCCTGTACAATGTTTTTGTACTCACCTGTTCATTTGATCCTTTCAATAATTCTGGAAGGGAGGTACAGACAATATGACTTTCCTAATTGTACAGAGACATGGATAATTAAAATGTCCTGTCCCAAGTTACATGGGTATAAGCAGAGCCATGCCCCATGTCATGCTGTCCATGGGTAAGTCCACCTGTCCTGCCCCCACACCTGCCATGCTCTTTGGGTCTGTTCTGCATAGCAGCTCTGATGCCCACAGGAGTCTTTTCAAGGTGGCACCCAGCAGACATGCTGTCACTGAAGGACACAGTAGCAATCCAAACAGTACCACGTTGCAACAACACAATTTGGTCTGGGGTTAATGATTGCTACTTGGAATCATGTTGCCTATCTGCCATCTTGAAATTCAATTTATTTTGTTTTGTGCTTTGCTTTCTCCCTGGGTCATACCTTAGCCAATTGAAGGAATTCAAGGAGGTGTGATAAAGACTCACCTGGAATGTCTTTCTCAAGTGGAGAAAGGAGGAAGGAATAGGAACATGGGCCAAAGTGAAAATGGAAGGATTGTCAAAATCATAGTAGGTGGTGGCATTAATGACAATGGCCCTGGGTTGGCATGTGTCTTAAACTCAAAAATGGTGCAGTTGTCTCAATAGGAGTTCACAGTTTTCATGTTTACCTTTGTGCAAGAAAACTCTGAAACAATGAAGTTTAGATTAAATATAGAACCACAGGGCCACACACCATGTCAAGGACTTTTCTTCAGGAAGATAAGCCAGATTTTACCAG
>NW_007778641.1:0-871 GCF_000696425.1 Galeopterus variegatus
ATATCACAACTAAATATCTCAAAATAAAAGCTATGTGCGACAAAATGCTATTCTATGTAGGATTCATGACACTCAATTATCTATGTCAATATTTAAAGACAGTCTTTAAACAATTTTCAAGATATTCAAGAGAAAGACTGAACATATTAACAGGTAACTAACGGGTCAGAGACTCATTCTTTGAACAGAACATCTCATCTAATCCAGGTTTCTGTCAGTCTCAGTGCTGTGTTTTTATTAAATTATTTACCAAATGAACCTTTAAAGAACATACTCTTGGAAGGATGGTGACCGTTCCCTGATACTGCGGTCAGTATTTCTCTTTCTATGTGGCAAGTGAGATGGACATTTTTTCCGCTTTTGTTAAAACAGATGGGCTCATTTACTGCCAAAAGTGAAGAGGATCACCCTTAATTTGGGGCATCCTCTCTATGCCAAGGATATTGGCAGATTTTTAACACTCAGGTAATGGCCTGGAGTGTTTCTAAAACAAGCACTAATGCAGTTTTCATAGCAAAGGTAAAATACCACATCACTGGCAGTGCAGCTTCTGCTAATGAGGATACTCCTTTTTCTCTTGCAAAAAGCAAGAGCAGGAACAGGTTTGGGATGGAAGAAGGAGACTGGAAATTCACTGGAACAAGGTCAGTGGTTACATCAGGGAAGTAGAGTCAAAAAGGAGAAAACCTAAAGCAATTTTGGAACACACAAACATGCTGCATCCTTTATACTGACTGCCCCTACAAACTGATTTTATTTTTTGTTTTATTTTATTTTTTAAATAAGTTTTATACTGCTGTTTCTGGACATTTTTTTCCATACTAGTTTTCTTTTCTTTTTTTAAAATTTCTTTTTTATTGGAACATAGTTG
>NW_007778641.1:2859-3254 GCF_000696425.1 Galeopterus variegatus
CATATACTTGGGATTATGCAGTATGCAACCTCTTCAGACTGGCTTCTTTCACTTAGCCCCAGGCACATAAAGTTCCTCCATGTCTTTTCATGGTTTGATTGCTCATTTCACTTTAGCACTAAATAATACTCTATCAGATTGTTGTACCAGTTTGTTTATCCATTCACACCCTTGGCTGCACCCAGGGTTTGGCAAATATGAATGAAGTTGATTTAAAAATTGTATGCAGAATATTGTACAGAGATAACTTTTCAACTGAATTGGATAAGTACCTCAGAATGAGACTGCTAGAATATACAGTCATGTTTTGTAAGAAACTGCCAAACTGTCTTCCAAACTGGCTATACTGTTTTGAGTTCACACCAGCAATAAATGAGAGTTCCTGTTTTTCTGCA
>NW_007778642.1:0-1088 GCF_000696425.1 Galeopterus variegatus
TGGGAGCACGGCGGCGCTCCCGCCGAGGGTTCAGATCCCATGTGGAGACCAGTTCCCGCTCGCTGGCTGAGCGCGGTGCAGGCGTAACACCGAGGGTTGTGATCCCGTTGCCAGTCCCCGGTACGGGCGCGACATCAAGGGTTGTGATCCCGTTACCGGTCAGTAAAAAAGACAAAAAGGAAAAAAAATAAAATAAATAAATAAAAACTACCATGTAGCACTTATTCTGTTGTGCAGCAAAAGCCAAAAAAATGTTTTTGAAACTAGCTCACTGTTATAATAAACATTTATTAAAAATCCTGGTCATGAGAAGACTCCAATGGAGCATTCTAATTAGGGTAGGATGGCAGAATTTTTTACAGCATTTACACAGAGAGGTCAGCCAAAGTTCAACTAGTTTTGGGAATAGTTGGTCAAAGACAGTTCTCTTGAAGTGGGAAGAATTTTTCTTGTGGATTAAAAGCTGTCGTTTCTACAATTTGGTGTTTATCAAAAGGAGTGGAAAAGAACAAGTGGGAGTGAGGTCATGGGCTAGAGGAGCTGGGGGGGACACCTGCGTGGACAAGGCCATGAGAGAGGCAGGACTTTATCCTCAGATGGTGAAACCTTAACCAGGATAATTTAAGAATATGAATATGTAAGGAAATGAAGATAACGTTTCTTAAAAGTTTATTTAAACTTTTTAGAAAAAGAAACGCAAAATATGGAATTGGGATTAGTATAAAGCAGCACACCTTCGAGACATTACATTGCATTCCTTTTTCAAAGTGGAAGCAATGGTTGAAACAATGAACTGAACATGTCTTGGGAAACAGTAAGTAGCCATTTTTCTCCATTTAGGTAACTGAGTTCCAAAGCAAAGAAGAGGGGTTGAGGTAGAGAGACTGCCCAAATCACTGAAATCATAAAAGGAACTAGGAAGAGCCCTATTTTCATGCAAATAAAATAAAACAAATAAGCTTTCTTTATGTTTTAATCCTAGGAAGTCATAAATCCGTTTTAGAAATCCCTCCATTACTTGTCAGTGGAAGTGCCTGCAATGCAAGGTGTGGTCTTACAGAGGGAGGTGCCTGGGAACAACTGGCTGT
>NW_007778642.1:2708-3254 GCF_000696425.1 Galeopterus variegatus
AGAATGGGTGGCTTAAGTAACAGAAATTTATTTTCTCACAGTTCTGGAGATTAGAAATCTGAGATCAAGGTGTTGGCAGGATTGTTTCTTCTGAGGCTTCTCTCCTTGTCTTGTAGATGGGTGTCTTCTTCCAGTGACTTTGTGTGATCTTCCTTCTGGGTGTCTGTGTCTTAATCTCCTCTTCCTACAATGACACCCATCATATTGGCTTAGGGTCCCATACTAATTACCTCATTTTAATTAAACTACCACTTAAAAAACACTATCTGCAAATATAGTCATATTCTGAAGTATTGGGAGTTAGAACTTCAATATATGAATTTTAGGGGGACACAGTTCAGCCCATTATACCTGCCAACCCTCAAAACCTCTCCAAAAGGTAGGAAAGAAAGAAAACAAATTTATTATTAAATAGGCCTTAAACCAGAATGTGATTCGAATCACAGGCATTCCACTAAAGAGACTGCAAAAACAGGAAGAAATTTCACCTTTTTACCAAGACAAGCAGATGCAATCCATTACATACATGTTCTCAAAATGGATGAT
>NW_007778643.1:0-3254 GCF_000696425.1 Galeopterus variegatus
GCAAAAATCCTTCTTACCTTACGGGTCAAACAAATATTTGTCCAAGTTTGCTGACCCCTGTCTTAGACTAACAAAGCATGAGCTTTAAGAGTAAGCTGTGAACTTCAAGACACATCAAGAATGCCAGTGATTCATTCACTCTTCATTATGGAGTAGCTATCGAACACAACATCACCTATGTACTCTATAGTACTTGACAACAAAGTTTACCCTGAGTTTAATAATGAAAAAACAACTGGACCCACCCAGATTGTGGATCATTCCATAAAACTGGCATGGACTATTCAGAAATGTCAATGTTATAAAAGACCAAAGAAAGAAAGAATAAAAGCACAGGGAAAAACTTCAAGATTAAAAAGACAGAAACTAGAAGTGATACGTGATCTTTGTTTGGATCCTGGATTAAAACAAAAATAACTGTAAAGGGACATATCTGGGCATTTGGAGAAATATAGATATGGACTATGAGGTAATCTTGTGTCAATGTTATATTTCTTGAGTGTGAAGATAATATTGTAGACCCGTAGAAGAATGCCCTTGTTCTCAGGTGATATATGCTGCAGTATTTACAGATGAAATATTATACTCTACAATTTAATTTCAAATGGCTTGATCACACACAAAAATGTGTGTGTGTAGAGATGAAATGTAGCAAAATATTAACAGTAAATGAATCTGAGTGATGAGTATGTTAAGGTCTTTGTCCTACTCTTTCAACTTTAATATAGGTCTAAAATTATTCAAAATAAAAATTAAGAATATATAGAAAAAAGAGATATCGTTGTAAATTTAGTTGGCCCAAGTTATATTTGAAATATAAGAATTATATGATACTTGAAAAATCAGTTTTTCTTTATAATTCTAAAATCATTCCAACTGCATTTGGAAATTAAAACAATTTGAATTGTGAGAAATAGCTGGATCATTTCACTCTGTTTTAATATTTTCTAGTTGACCCAGGAATTATAGAATGGATAAAAACCTAAGCTGGATGAACCAAACATGACAAAATCATCAAACTCAGGTTCTCAAAAGCCCTACATTTAGATTGTTCTGTTGTTGCATAAGACGCGCATTTATTCAGTGACCGGATATCTGAAAAATATTTTTTTCTGTAGTTAAAACCACTTCACTTCTTCTTGTCATCAGGTCCAGATCATTTTGCATCCTATTTTGCTCACTAGATTTTTGAAAATGTAGAGAAACTAGATAAGAAACAAAGTAAATGGAGTTGTCATTTAATTTGGTGAAAAGTCATAATCACTCTATTCAAGGCCATGAAAGGCACTCTCAGAAATAAACTGTGAAGTCTTTGGAGGCAAAGACCACATTTCAGTTGCCTTTATATATCCAATGCCTCACACAATGCATGTTTGTTGAATGACTGAATGACTAAATGAATAAATACAGGGAGCATGTACCCTGCTTTATATGGAAACAGGTTAGGTTTGGACTTGATGTAAGGAGAAGGTTCAAGACAACTCTGGCACTGGACTGGACCACTGAAGGAAGTCGTGGATTCTTATTTATTTACTTATTTATTTATTTATTGAAATTTACAATAATAGAATAAACATATATCTTGAATATAATTTTAGAGAAAACTTAGCACTTAAATGTTCAGATACTTTTCTACATGTGTGATGAAGACAGTTCCTCAGTTTCAAGGATTCTGTGTTAACATTCAGTCAGATTGAAATGGATCTGAAAACAATGGCATATGTAGGGTGGTTGAGGAAATAATGGTTGGGAGAGGATGAGTGACTGGCCTCAATTGTCTTCGGGGTTACCATGAGGAAAGAGGGAGTAGAAATACTCTGAGCTGCTCCATAAGACAGAACTAGGACCAGTGAGCAGAATTAAAAGCAGGGTTAGGGGGTCACTATGCAGATTTTAGCAACCTGAGAAACAACTTTCTAACAAAGAGACATGCCCAACAGTGGAACTGCTTGCTTTAACAGATAACGAACCACCATCACTGGAAGTGTGTGGGCAGAGTTGGCGTAACTGTTTTTAAGGGTAATTGGGGAAGAAGCGCCTACATGGGGTGAGCGATTGAGGCTGTTCCATCTCTTCCAACCTGAGAAGGCATTGTTCAAGAAACCTGAAAGTCATCCTGCAAATTTGGTGTTAACACTAAGCAGATAATTAATAAATACTTTCAATACCTCACGTTCTTCTATGAGCATACTCGCATAACAAGCAATTAGAACATCATAGTTTGTCCTTTGCCTGTTTTACCAATAGATGTAGGTTTGACATTAGTTATTACCCATGGAAAATTTAGGTTGTCTCAATACATAAAATAATACCATATCCCAACATAGGTCTAGAATGTTCTGAGACATTTCAAAGACTCTAGGGTTTGTTTTTTCTCTACATCCTGGGCCACTATCCCTGTGTACTCTATCATCTCAAACCTAGCTTATTTTCTACAACTGCCTCCTAACTAGACAATTATCTCTAATCTCTTCCCCTGGTAGTCCTGTTGAACACTGCAACTAGATGTCTGCCTAAAACCCCTTTTGAACAACTTACTACCTATTCAAAGGCCTACATAATTCATCCATTTAGAAATATGTATGAAAAGGGGCATAAAAATACAAATAGTCATTGAAGTGGTAGAATTATAGATAAGCATTATTTTAATGTTCTTGGTGTGGTACTAATGATAAATAAAATAAGGTGTGAAGCAAAGACTACACAGTTTCCTTACCACCTAGCATATTACATACAACAGCACCAACTTAGCCTTTTAAAAGACCCTTCGTTGAGTCCTCCCAAGTTACCTTTCCTCCTATTACCCCTGCAGTAAAGCTTCATTACTATTCTCTTGTCTAACTTTCTGCTCTCTCCTAATCTCTTTTCTTCCTGCTTGTCCCTCTGCTACTTCTCTCTGTGTGTCTCTTTCACCACACTTGCTTTCTTCCTCTCCCATGGGACACCCACTGCATGTCATCTGTGTGCTCTCTTCTCCCTAGTGTAGGGCAGGGCCTTTGTCTTTGTGTTCATCATTGCAACCCTGAATCCGAATAATGCCTGCAGATAAAAGGTGTTTATGAACTATCCATTGAATTAATGATTGTCATTCCTGTGACTGCATGAATCCACAAAACTTTCCTTTTTTGAAATTTGATATATATTGATTATATATTGTGTGATTTTATATTGCATTACACCTTTGTCTAGTTGTGTACATGTTTTAGTGTAGTCCTATCCAAATGAAATGCTACATGTCATCTGTGTTACCTAAT
>NW_007778644.1:0-901 GCF_000696425.1 Galeopterus variegatus
CCACCGAGGGTTCGGATCCCATGTGGAGACCGGTCCGCTCACTGGCTGAGCGTGGTGCGGGCGCAACACCGAGGGTTGCAATCACGTTACCGGTCAGTAAAAAAGACAAAAAAAGGAAAAAATAAAATAAAATAATACTCTAAACAGATATTAAGTTTACAAACAAGAGTGGTCCAGGGGCAAGACAGTAAAAGTCCAATGCAGGATATAACAAAGGTTATATTGTTATCAGAATTTGGCAACATTTTACCTTATAAAAAATAATTGCAAATCATAAAGACATTTATTCCACATATGTCTTTTAGAAGCACTGAACAGTAATAAAAACACAGTCATAATAATTCAAAAAGTATCTTTTAAAAGGGAGTTATATTCCTACATATTGTTTGCTTTCTATTTCATATTAAGATAATTGATTTCAATTTTAGAGACAATATCAAAGTAGTACTCACTTTGCACACAGGGTAACTAGAGTGGGAAGGTGACCTCTAAAATGTTACCCATTATAAAATTGAAATAATGAAGAATATTTATACTAAATAGAAAATAAAGACTGTCTGGACAGGACATTTTCTTTGAATGAGTTTTATGCTATTAGATAGGGGTGGAATAAAATTAATTTCAAGCTGTATGGGCAAAACTAACCAGATGAGAGAGAGAAAAAAGTTACAAGCAGGCATTTTGTCACAATGACAAGAAAGGAATCTCTAACAAACCGAACTTATTTGGAAACAACAGTGGTCTCCACGTGGAGGTGATCTTCCCAGCGCAGGAGGTGCTAGTTCTCCAAGTGTGGTGTGCAGGATGTAGCAAATGTTCAACAAGGAGGAAATTAAAAAATAAGAAAATAAAATAGTCAGCCAAAGATAGATTAATAAATTATTACAAATTTCTAAAAAAA
>NW_007778644.1:2368-3254 GCF_000696425.1 Galeopterus variegatus
ATACATAACACACCACAAAACACGCCACCTAGCATATTGGAAATAGTAACTCATTAATTTATCATGTATACATATACGTGTGTGTATATATATAAATATATATATAATTATATGCTTACTTGTGTATCATTTGATTTATCTTTTTAAAATATGTGTTATTGAGAACACTTTATTTATTTTTTTGCAGATGGCAGGTATGGGGATTTGAACCCTTGACCTTGGTGTTACAATACCATGCTCTAACCAACTGAGCTAATCTGCAGGCCATTGAGAAAGTTTTAATCACATACTAAATACTAAAAATACCTTCTGTGATCTTACATTATGTTTTCTATCCTATGAATTATAATTCATTGAAAATTTACTTTTTGCAAGTTCATTAGTTTAATACTTTAAAATTTTTCTCACCATGATAATAATTAACAATCACTTTTCACACATGTTCTGGTTGACAACAAGCTAAACAGTGAGAAAGAAAAATAAATAAAACATCAAATAATTACATTTGGACAAATGATCTACAACTTCAATTTGAAGAAAAAATATATATCATGATGGTTTATAAAGCATCTTTTCTTTGTAGAAAGCTACCATGTTGCATGAATATGTATGGAATTTTGTAATGATCAAATAGTTACTTATTTTCCAAAATCTGCTTTCAAATCCATATTTTAAAGAACAAAATGTTATTAATATATAATTAGGAATACATTCCTCAAAACCCATAATCTGAATAGAATTTTTAATCTGGAGTAGGATTTCCTCACACCCTTTCCATATGAGCTGTTTACCTATATTTTCTTGTAATTTTGAAACAGCATAATTTATAAACATAGTCATTGAAATATAATGCAACACATACAAAAAATCAAAGCATTCATGGAAA
>NW_007778645.1:0-754 GCF_000696425.1 Galeopterus variegatus
CGCAATGTCTCACTTACTCTTCACAACAGCCCTGTACAGGGAGGGCTTCATTACTAGATGTATGCAGGTGCAAGCAACACAAATGAGACTCAAAGTGCCTTAAGCAAATGGAGATGTTATCGGCTCACACATCTGAAGGTTGGTAGGTTTCAGGGATGGTAAGATCAAGGCTCTGGCAGTTTCTCTGCCTTTCTCTGTATCTTGTTTGTTTTCATGCTGGCTTCCCTCACGGCTGCAGGATGACCACCAGTAACAGCCAGGGCAGAAATCTTCCTTATCCCTGTCCAGAAGAGAGACTGGGCTTGCTTTCAAGATTCGTTTCCAAAAGCCTCTCTAGTAAGCCTCATTTCACATCTCATTAGCCCAAATTGGCTTAGACCTGCCCATCCCATAATCCAATAGTTTTCAACCATGACTACACATTAGAATCACACAGGGAGTTTTTAAAAAAAAATACCTATGCCTGGGCACCACCCCAGTCCTACTAAATCAGAAACTTTGTGGATTAAACCCAGGCATCATCATTTTTAAAAAGTTTCCCAGGTGTTTCTAACGCACAGTGAGGGCCTCAGGGGTAGACTTTGAGAATTACCTCCAAAGGAGGTTGTCTGCCTAGTTACAGGGAGCCTGGCCCAGCTAAACGATGATGACCATCAGGAAACTTCACACCTGTGGCCCATTGCCAGACCTCACTGCCCAGAATGTACAGCAATTAATAATTTTAATAAATCCTGTAATTTTCTTGTGAATAGCA
>NW_007778645.1:2515-3254 GCF_000696425.1 Galeopterus variegatus
CTGAATTACATCACCGGCTTCACTGGTTCTGCAGCTTGCAAATGGCAGATTGTGGAACTACTTGGCCTCCATAGTTACATGAGCCAAGTTCTATAACAAATCTCAATATATATACACACACATATCGTATAGACATATATGCATATATACACATATAGTATAGACATATATATGTATATACACAGTCGTCCTATGGTATTTGAGGATGATTGGTTCTAGGACTTCTGGTGGATACCAAAATTTGCAGATGCTCACGTCTCTGATATAAAATGGCATAATATTTGCACATAACCTATGTACATCTCCACATACTTTGAATCATCTCTAGATTACTTATAATACCTAATATGATATAAGTACTGTGTAAATAGTTGTTACACTATATTGTTTAGGGGTTAATGACAAGAAAAAAAAGATTGTACATGTTTGGTAAGGACATAATTTAAAAAAATATATTTTTGATCCACGGTTGGTTGAATACATGGATTCAAGACCCATGGATACACAGGGCCAACTGTATACACTATTGGTTCTGTTTCTCTGGAGGACTCTGACTAATACAGGGCCCTGGATGAGACATGTAACTGAGCTGAGCTGGACCTCCTGCCTGGAGCTGAGCTGCATGGCAAATCCCAACCAAGTTGCACGCCCGTGGGCTGAGAATACCTGATTGCCGTTTTAAGCCACAGAGTTTCAGGGTGTTTGTTATGCAGCATTATTGCAGTGTTTTTTTTTTTTT
>NW_007778646.1:0-361 GCF_000696425.1 Galeopterus variegatus
CATCTCCTGAAGGAATCTGACAATAATGGGGAACTTCGGTTCCTGTGCTATTTGAACCTAACCTACCCAAGAGTCAGAGGCTGGTTCTAAAACCATATTGTAAATGTGAAGACATCCTGTAAAAATCTATTTGAGGTTCTATTGTTCAACAGCAGGGAGGCATTCGGAGCAAGATCTCATAGCTGCTGCTTCTGTCTTTTCATTTTTCATTTTCACAAAATATATTAATTGTGAGAAAAAACTGTGCAAAGTATTTCATGAATGCATACATACCAACCAAATTCTATATGTTCCATCCACTCTGGAAGAGATAAAAGGAGGAAAGGTGATTGAAAGCAAAAACAAAAAAGTCCCACTGAAT
>NW_007778646.1:846-3254 GCF_000696425.1 Galeopterus variegatus
TCTGGAAGAGATAAAAGGAGGAAAGGTGATTGAAAGCAAAAACAAAAAAGTCCCACTGAATTTATAGTTACTGGTTACACTACTGACTGTTTTATTATGATTATTTTAAATTGTGGTAATAACACAACAAGATTGATCAACACTCGTAACCAATTTTTAATTGCACAATGCAGTTTTATTAATTATAGGCACAATGTTGTAAGCAGGTCTCTAAAACTTATTAATAGTGCATGTGTAAAACTTTATACCCTTTGAACAGCAACTCCACAGTTCTCCCTTCCCCCAGACCCTGGCAATTGCCATTCTACTAGCTGCATCTATTATCCTGATATTTTTAAAATTTGTGTATAAGTGAGATCATGCAATATTTGTCTTTCTGTGACTGCCTTATTTCATTTGCCATAATGCCCTCAAATCTCATCTGTATTGTTGCATATGGCAGGGTGTCCTTATATTTTAAGGCTGAATAATATTCCACTGTATGTATACGTCACATTTTCTTTATCTATTCATTAGCCAATGAACCTTTAGGTTGTTTCCATGCCTTGGCTCTTCTGAGTCATGCTGTAATAAACATGGGAGTGCAGATATCTCTATGAGATACTGATTTCAATTCTTTTGACTATGGCTAACAGGGATCTGAAAAGATACTCAACAATTAATTATCAGGTAAATGCACATCAAAACCACAAAGAATCACCTTACACCTGTCAAGATGGCTATTACCAAAAGCTAGGTGTTGGTGAGGATGGGGACAAATTGGAATCCTTGTACATTGTTAGTGGGAATGTAAGATAGTGCAGCCACAATGGAAACAGTGCACAGGTTCATCTAAAAATTAAACATAGGACTACCTTATGATACAGCAATCCCATTTCTGAGTATATATCCAAAGAATTGACTGACTTGTTTTTTTCGATTAGGCAAACCACAGGGCTGCTGACTATGTGCAGTGTTTCGTATTAATACAAAGTGGCAAGTTATAATTTTTTAAACAGAAAAGTGATCCTTCTCTGTGCTACCAGCAGATTACAGGCAAAAAGGCAAATTTATCATTTATCGAGGGCCTGCCACAGTCCAGGACTATGCTAGAGGTTTATGTAGTCAACCCCTGTGACCTTTGCAGTGTTTTCCCTAATTTACTCACAAGGCATGAGAAGCACAGAGGGTAGTGCTGTGACAGCAGACTGTGAATCCTAATTGCATAGTCTAAATTCTGACTCTATCATACCTATCTATCTTTGGACAATTTTTTTTAACCTTTAATTCTTATAATCCCACTTTCATAATATGAATACTTACAACATGCAGTTTATGTGAGAATTTATATGCTGATCAACACAAAGCATTCTTTGTAATTCCAGACATGGATTAAATACTCCGTAAGTGTCAGTAGTTCTATTATTATCATTATCTTCACCTTTGAAATGTATTCCCATATGAGCCTGATTTTAAAGTCTATAGTTTAATTTCTGTTTTGCCACACAGTGTTTTAGTAAATTCCTGCAGAATTTGGCAGTTGTGCTGAAAGCTCAACAGTCTGGACAATAGATGGCCTTCACAAAATGCCCTGGCAGCTCTATGATTTCATCAGTATGATTATTCATTGTATCAACTGTGCAGAATGAGCTTTTGAAATATATATTACCTTGAAACAATAAGAGGAATAAACAGTAAGCAAAATGCAAGAAAAGAAATAATGGAAATACAACATTCTAAGAAGGAAGGAGTTTTAAGAATGTATTGACACAAGTACGTTCTCTTTGGATCTGCCTGATTTATGTCTCCACATCCATAGAGAAATAATGCTGACTTTTATGATGATCTTCTCTCTCTCTCTCTCTCTCTCTCTCTCTCTCTCTCTCTCTCTCAATAGATAGATAGATAGATAGATAGATATAGATAGATAGAGAGAGAGAGAAAGAGAGAGATACCCCCACACACATATTTTCTCTCCCTCTCAAAATAGCCCAAGTTTCTCCTGTAAAGTCCACAAGTTTGAAAAACTGGATCACTTAAACTAATGACACTGTGTCATTAAGATTGGAGTGTCAGGATGTCCTGGATTAGATTTCAGATTTTTAAGCTTTGTGAGCATGTGGTTTGGGGAGGGTTATTTAAACTTTGAGGTTTTTTGTCTTTTTCTCATGGAGTATGTTGGGAAAAAAGTAGAAGGGAGGTGTGTGCATGTGTGTGTGTGTCTGTGTGTGTGTGTCTGTGTGTGTGTGAAGGGAGTGCTTGAGTGGCAGTCCATAAACAAATCATGTGAAATCTCCTTCCTGTTCTCCTCAGCAGAATCAAATGCTTCACCATCAATTTTAATGGTAGAGAGAGAAAAAGCATAGAGAAAGAAAAGATGAATCTTTCTACTAAAGTATAAAATTGTCTGCCTCCATTAATTTATGATT
>NW_007778647.1:0-559 GCF_000696425.1 Galeopterus variegatus
TAAGTTAAATTCTAAGTAATAGAATTAATTATTCAAAGATATGAGTCTACTTAAGGCTCTTGATACACCAACAAGTATCTATGTCTGTTTGTATTTGCTTTTGAAATATTTAGAATTGCTAATTTTCATAGCACATATTCATTTTTTAAAGTAGACATTTGATTAGACCAAATAATATTTTACTATGTAGATTCTACTTATTTTGGATTACAAAGATACTAGTAACAGTCTACCCAGTTCTCTAGATCAATGGTTGCAAACTCCAGAGCCTATAGCCATAAGACAAGTATTGTAAGTGATTAAAAGAGCTCAGGGAATGTTGGGTACTAGTGTAAAATAGAACCCACATGGTCCTTGTGAAATAGAAATAGTTGCTATTTGACCCCAGCTGACGATGTCATGCAGCAATAAGGTCTAATGTTGTGAGAGCTTCCAAGGGAAGCCAGAAATCTAGAAATTAAATTGAAATCTAATGTTTAAATGCCAGACACAAAGTCAACTTTTTTTTTTTTTTTTCCCTTTTTGTCTTTTTTCGTGACCGGCAATGGATCGCAACCCT
>NW_007778647.1:2329-3254 GCF_000696425.1 Galeopterus variegatus
TATGTTTTACAAAAGGCTTACATACAGAATATACTTTAAAATGCTCTAAAAATTCAACAATAAGAAAGCAAAGAACCTACTTGAATAATGGGCAAAAATCTGAACATATACTTCATCAAATAAGCTATTCAGAGGAGAAAATAAGCACATGAAAAGATGCTTCAACATCATTAGCCATTTGGGAAATGCAAATCAAAACCACAAAATGATAGCACTACACACTTACTATAATCTGTAAGAAAAATGAAACAATACCAAATGATGGCAAGCATACAATGCAATGGAAACTTCCTTTCCTTGCCAGTGGGTATATACAAAATGGGATAGCCACTCTCTGGAAAATAGTTTGGCAGTTTTTTAAAAAGTTAAACATACACATATGATAGCATATAGCAATCCCACTGCTAGGTATTTACTCCAGAAAAATAAAAATTTATATGCATACTAAATCTTATATGTGAATACTTAAAGCATCATTATTTATAACCACCAAGAAATAGAAACAACCTAAATGTGCTTCACGGGTGAACGGATAAACAAAAGATGGTACATTAACACAATGAAATACAGCTCAGCAACGAAAACAAAGAAGCGATTGATAACATGCAATGATGTGGATGGATCTTAAATACATTATGCTAAGTAAAAGGATCCAGTCTTGAAAGATTGCTTTCTGCATGATTCCATTTATGTAATATTCTAAAAATGGCAAAACTATAGAAACTAAAAAGAGAAGAGTGGTTGCCAGGATTAGGGGTCTAGGAAGGATTGACTATGAAGGGAAAACACAATGTAGTTTCATATGTTGAGAGAAAAGTTCCTATAATGTTTGTGGTGGTGGTTACACGAGTCTATGTACGTGTTAAAATTCATAGAACTGTACACCAAAACAGTGAATTCTACTAATTCTATACTGTACTATTAG
>NW_007778648.1:0-329 GCF_000696425.1 Galeopterus variegatus
TCAGTGATCTGGGAGGGGTAAGACAGAAGTGGACCTCTGAGGAAGTCTGAGAACCTGGGAAGGAGGGGTGCTCATGCTGCTCTCACTTTCCCCTGTGGGAGAAATTACTGGCCAAGGGTGACTCTCTTGGTATTGAGCTGTGCTGCCTTGAGTGAGTGGTGATATGGTTAATCTCCAATGTGACTATTGGATTTTTTTTCTTTGTTGCTGGAATAGGGGTTCTGGAATCCCTCCGCTGGACTCCTTGGTTCTCACAGAGATATTCCTTTCTTGGATGGCTGTCAAAATCAATGTTTTTGTGGGGTTATAAGAGCTAGAATTTCTTATTC
>NW_007778648.1:1651-3254 GCF_000696425.1 Galeopterus variegatus
GGTCACTGAGTAAATAAACTTACCAGAATTACTGAATTTTGGATTATATAGTGTGTAGAAAGAAACTTGTCAATGCAAATAGTTTGTAGGCCTAGAGTCAGTTCAGAGAAACTTGATCTCAAGACTAATCTCACTTATAGCATGGTGAAGTATTATATATATTTGGACATGTTTGTGTTTCTCCAGTTGTATAGATAGATTTTTAAACTATCTAATTTAGGGCTGAGCCTGTGGCACACTCGGGAGAGTGCGGCGCTGGGAGTGCAGCAGCGCTCCTGCCGCAGGTTCGGATCCTATATAGTGATGACCTGTGCACTCACTGGCTGAACGCAGTGTGGCCGGTCTCAAAAAGGACAAAAAAAAAAAGTATCTAATTTAATCATATGTTAAAGACTTTAAGAAACTATTTCAACAATGACTTTTAGAGTAGCTTCTTGTGTAGTAAACACTTATTCTTTTATATGCGTTGGGCAGTGCTTCCACCTTCTTTTGGATAATTGTTGACACTTTCTTAGCTCAAACATGTGATTTGGTGAGGCTGACTTTCTTTACTACAGGATGGGCCTTTCACAGTATCCCATTTTCCTAACAGCGTTCTTGATCAGGGATGGGAGAACTTGGCTGGACCAATGAGATACATTTCCCAGCTTTTTTCTAATGGGAGGGGCGCGAGGTCTCTCTGCTCTATGATCATATAAGGATTGTGCCAGATTACTCATGTGCAGCAACATAACATCTAGGGACAATGTTTGTGCTTTTTGTTCCTCATATCCTTATAAGTGACTTTTCCCCATGTAACCCATGGCATACTCATAGCCTTGAGAAGAAGACAGCAAGAAATAACCATTGTTTTTTCTTATTTCCTGCAAACAGGGTTTTGAGAGTCAAAAGACAGGGCTTGAGAAATCTAGACACAGAATTTACACTTTAGCTGTATAATTAGCATGAAATATGAGAAATAATGAGGTTTTCTTATCTGTAGCCTTGGGGTGATCAGAGGAGGATACCTGGGCTAGGAGGAGTGGGGGGTATTTTTTATAGGAGGTCAGAGTTAGGGGTGATAAGTCCTTACCTGGGGTGACAAGGTGGAGAGAAGTAGGGTCAACATTAGGAACCTGATGAGTTTCACTGGTGGCTGTCTAGAGGAAGCCCAGTGGGAGCCAAGCTGGTACCTGCAGATCATTCATTATCCTTCAAGGGTGCACGACATGCCATGTGTGGATTGTACAGCAGAAGGTCACCTGCCCACACATGGGCACTTCAACAAGCTCCATCAAAATTGTCCAGTCTATATTTCAAGGGTTCAGTGTACTTCTCTTCCTGTTTTTCCTTCTCCCCTCCAAATACAGGGAGAGGTGAGTCTTAAGATCCAGAAGAGTGACTTGCTTTTCACCATGTAGTGAGAAGTTTTCTCAGCCCCATCTGATAAACAATCTATTCTTTTCCCATTGATCAATTGATGTCACATAGAAAACTTCCATATATAAATGAGTCTGACTCTGGCATATCACCATTTATAATGAGAAGCCTCAAACTTCTCCGCACCTTTCATGAAAGCTGAAGATCATTCACAGAGAAGGAAAATAAAGAGCTGTGGAGCATA
>NW_007778649.1:0-454 GCF_000696425.1 Galeopterus variegatus
GTCTGAGGTCCCCCCACCAAGAGGAGACCTAAAACTACTCCTACCCTGGTTCCTGCTCTGCATTTCTGGTTCTATCCTCCAATCCTTCCTTCATTGCATCCAAACTGGCATATAGGAGTCGGGCACCATTTGACCAGATGTGTTCTAGAGTCAGTGCGAGCACACACATCGACAACTGCAGAGAACCACTCCTACCTCACATTTCAGGGCATCTATGCAATGACGTGGCTCAGTGATGCAAGGCCCCTGCAGAAAGAGAGCGTCAATTGGTCTGGACACAAGTGCAGAAGTGGTTCAGAGAACAGGGTCTTTTAAGGTAGGACTTTTAATACCAGATTTTAAGTACTGCAAAGATCAATGAAATAATACTGTAATGATTTAAGATTTTGAGTAGGAAGTTAAAGAAATGATTTTGTTTTCATGTGTTTTTTTTTAAAGATTCCATTTACCATGT
>NW_007778649.1:2475-3253 GCF_000696425.1 Galeopterus variegatus
CATGACGTGTCACCACCAGCTGTCTAATTTCAAAACTTTTTCATTACCCTGTTCAAACACTCCACAGCCATTAAGAAGTCACTCCCCATTTCCCCTCCACCCAACTCCTAGTGAACTTTAATATGCTTTCTGTCACATGGATTTGCCTATTCTGTATATATCATATAGAAGGATTTATACAATATATGACCTTTGTTGTCTGGCTTCTTTTACTTAGCATAAAGTTTTTGAGGTTCATCGAAGTTGTAGATGTATCAGTACTTCATTCCTTTTTGATTAAAACCATTGTAGTGGGTATGAAGTGGTATCTTATTGTGATTTCGATTTGCATTTCCTTAATGACCAATGATATTGAACATCTTTTCATGTGCTTGTTGGTCATTTGTATATCTTCTTCAGAAAAATGTCTAAGTCCTTTGCCCATTTTTAAATTGGGTTATTTGTCTCTTTATTATTGAGTTGTGAGAGAGTTCTCTATATAGTCTGGATACTAAACCTTTTTCATATATATGCTTTGCAATGATTTTCTCCCATTCTGTGAGTTGTCATTTCATTTTTTAAATAGTGTCCTTTCATGTACAAAATTTTAAATTTTAATCAAGTCCAAGTTATCAATTTTATCTTTTTTTTCTTATGTTTTTAGTGTCATATCTAAGAAGGCTTTGCCTAATTCACGATCATGAAGATGTACTCCCATATTTTTTTGAAGAATTTTAGTTTTAGGGCCGGCCCGGTGGCGCACTGGATAGTGCGCCGCTTGGGAAGCGCGGCGGGGCTC
>NW_007778650.1:0-1659 GCF_000696425.1 Galeopterus variegatus
GGAATGCCGAGTCAATGCCATCAGATACAAATCTCATATAAAATCCATGCTCTTTTTAACCCCCTGAATAAAAAGACAGAATTATCTCTTACTGAAAGAGTAATTGTTACTGTGTTGATTTGTTGCCTAGAAAATTATGTATAATCAATTATGATTCAATGAAAATTAAAAAAATAAAAAAAAAAAAAAGAAGACAGAATTCATGACAACCACAGCCACAGGAAGGTTTGGATAAATCTCAAAACAGATACATCCTGGGAAAGGGAGATTCATAACTTGTGTACAAACCCTGTCCAATGCATTGATCTGAATCCTGTAAGCATGAGGAAGATTCCAGTAGCCCATGGAAGGCTAAAAATATGAACTGATATTTGTATTGCCACCAATAGACAGACTTTGCAATCTGAACCAAACTATGTTAATTTACATTCAACATTTTAAAAAAGAATGAAACACACACAAAAAAAATTAAGAGGAATATAGCAGAATTCAGACATTTTCATGATAAAATAATGCCATGTCCAAGATTGAATAATAGATACTGGGGCATTCAAATCTACAGGAAAATTAGAGCAAGTCTCAATGTGAGAACAGAGGTTGGTTCTTAGTTTTCATGCTCTCTTCTCAGTCTTAGTAAGGTTATGTGAACCTACATGTGGATTATAGTTTCATCAGCATTTTGGCTTCTTCTATCCACCTCATCCCCTGCATCAACACTTATTTGTATTTGTGAAGGTCTTGGGTAGGAGAAAGTTTTTTTTTTTCTCCACCCACTCTCCTTGGTAACACACTCTGCTTTGTGTCACTGAAGGTTCTTGGTCAGAAAAGTAAATATAGATGTCAAAACAATTCATCTCATAGAAAAGAAGTTTGAAAATGTAGTTTTATCTCAAGCACATACAATTTTTTTATATTAATAAAAAGGAAAAATAACCCAATAAAAAATGAGCAAAAGTTTAGCTACTTTACAAAAGAAAATATGTGAATGGCCAATGAGGAAATGAAACAGTGTTCGTTATCATTAGTCATCACAAGAATGAAAATTAAATTCACAACGAGGTAGCATTTTACACCAATTACAATTTCTGAATTAAAAATAATACTGGCCAGCAACCAAAAAAAAAAAAAAATACAACAAAAGATAACAGAAATCAAAAACAAACAAACAAACAAAAAAAACCCCTATATACAACAAACACTGGCAACGAAGTGGAGAAAAGGAGACTCATACATAGCTGATAGAAATATAAGATGCTGTAATAAATTTGAAAAGCTACCATTTTCTGTTAAGTATACAATTACCATAAAAATCCAGTAATTCTACTCATCAGCCTATTAAAAGAGAAATTAATGCATATGTCTACAAATATATTTGTACAGAAATTTTTATGCAAGGCTTTTCATAATAACCCAAAACTCAAATACTCATCCATTGGAGAGTGGTTAAACAATTGTGGTATGTTCATGCAATGAAATATTACGCTGCAATGTTGTGGTTGCTCATCAATTTGTAAAATTTAGATTCATGCTCCACTGCATATAAATTTTTCTCAATTCTTATACACATGGAAGTCATAGAGGAAGAAGATATCGATAAAGTATTGTGAGAGAGGATATGAAACATTTCATAATAGATTTTACTCTCAATGAGGTGGTAAT
>NW_007778650.1:2645-3253 GCF_000696425.1 Galeopterus variegatus
ACTGGAATGAAGCTAATGCCAAAATATTTTTCAGTGTTAATCATTGACTCACTGTAATTGATTGTGTGGGTAACACTACATCAAGTAAGTCTCCATGGAACCATACAGTTCAATTACATTGTTATACTCCTTTCTTCAAATTGTCTCTTATATTTTCTCACTGGGGAATATATAGAGAGTCCTAGATAATAAGGAGGCACATCAAACCAAATTTTTTCAAACTCTCAGATGATTTATACACAGTCATCTGAAAGAATTACATGCTACTTCTGCAGGGAGCATCCCAAAGAGGGAGGAAAACCATAAATCCTTCCCATCCAAAGAAAAAGCAGGTGCAATTTGGGAGAAGAAAACTGGATTCTTCATTAAAGGTGAATGAATAAAGATCTTCGTTGTCATTAATTTTGATGATTACCTGGGTGTTGGTAATTTCCTATTACTCCTAAATACTGCCTGTACATGCTCTTATGTACCCTGACAGTTGACTCCTTGAATTACATCACTAAAACTCAGTATTCCCTATGATCACTAGGGTTCTGTGGAGTAGGATAATATCAGGACACTATTGTATGAAATGAACAGGTGCCCTACATCTACTGATTGGTGAG
>NW_007778651.1:0-699 GCF_000696425.1 Galeopterus variegatus
ACAGTGGCAAAGCAGCCTTACGGGGTCTCCCCCAAGTTATTTGTTGGTTACAGTGGCAAAGATAGTTTACAGTGGAGAAAACCTGGCAGACACCACCTGAACTGTCATGAGCCCTGTGATGTGAAGTGATGCATGAAGAGGGACACAGCATTTCTGTGACATTCTCACCAAAAATGCATCATTTTACCACATGACGTTATCAGACAAACCTGAATGGAGCAACATTTGGCAAAATGACTGCTCTTCGCTCCTCGAGCATGTCATGATCAAGAAGACAAAGACTGAGAAACTACGTCCACATGCACAGAGACGCATGGATGTGCAGTCCTGCCAGATAGGACCTTGGGACAGTGACAACAAAAAAAGACATTAGTTAAAAGAAAAAAAATGGTGAAATTTTAATAAATCATTAGGTTAGTTAATAGTATTGTCCCAAGGTTAATTTCCTAGTTCTCATAAATGTGCTGTTATGGTTATTAACATATTAACATTGGAGAAGGCTGGGAGAGGGATATATAAAAGCCTTTGTACTATTTTCCACCATTGCTATAAGTCTAAAAGTAGAGTTCAAAATAAAGTTAAAAAATAAAGTAAATACAGTGCCAGGATTTTCTCAGTATAGGTAATAAAGATTTTCTTGACCTGATTTTTAAAATACTATACTTTAGCTACACAGACTAAAGGTTGATCTCATGCTTA
>NW_007778651.1:2770-3253 GCF_000696425.1 Galeopterus variegatus
TTTTTTAATATTTTAAGAGTATGAAGAAGTTAACGAGATGA
Source organism: Galeopterus variegatus (assembly GCF_000696425.1). Lineage (NCBI taxonomy): Eukaryota > Metazoa > Chordata > Mammalia > Dermoptera > Cynocephalidae > Galeopterus > Galeopterus variegatus. The sequence goes on from NW_007778651.1 coordinate 2,812, forward strand.
ATCTTCTCGCACACTGTTAAAGCTCAGGTTGTTGCAACCTTTTGGAGTGCAGTAAATCAGCAGCTGTACAAATGCTTAAATCCTGGGGCCTAGTAAATCCAACAACCCACACGTTTAGCAATAGGGGAATGATTAAATTGTCTCTATCTGTCTATGGAATGCTATGTCATTATCAGGCATAGCTTCTCTTAAAACGAGAAAATGGGTTGTACTTCAAAATTACCCAGACGATCCTTGAAAATGCACAGCTCTTGACGGCTGGCCATTCCCACCCCACACCCTCTTTCTGATTTTCTGATTCTGCTGCAGGACTTGGCAGTCTGAGTTTTTACCTAAATCTCCAATGAAATCTGATGCAAACCCTTTATTGCAAAACAATGTTGCAAAATAATGTACAGCACCATTGGAAATTACTCTCAGTATAATGTGAAGTTTAAAATAA
>NW_007778652.1:0-702 GCF_000696425.1 Galeopterus variegatus
TCTAGGAAACTTCCCCAAAGAAAATTAATCCAAACTAGGGATAAAATTTATATCCAAATGTTCTCACTCATCACTGAATTATTTATAATCGCAAAACTTGGAAAGTACCTTAATATTTACTATTAGGAGTAGTATTAATTAACTACATTACAATCATAGGATGAGATATTGCACAGCCTTTATAATGTTCATAGACAGTTCTTACTGTTTTAATAAATCTTCATTTAAGGTTAAGAAAGCATTAAGATACAAAATTACATATATATTTTATATAAATTATGTAGAAAAAAATTAAAACCAGAGAAACTGCCAAAATGCTAGTAAGGTTGGTCATTGAATGCTGAGATTCTAGGAGATTTTCTTCTTTACACTTTTTAGAATTTTCCAATGCAACAAGCATGATCATTTATAATCAGAAAAGGCACAAGGAAACAAGTGTATTATTTAAAAATACATTTCAGGTCCATTTCCTTATTTATATGGGTTTTGACTCTATCTTTAAGTAAAAGGAAGTTTCAAGACACCTAATTAAAAACTCACAAAATTCAAAGGACTAAATATAATAAATATAAAGAATGTGGGATGTATTCTCAGGGAACCTCAATCTTTAACCATGTGTTATATATAGGTGCTTTTAATTTTTTCAGCACTATTTCTAATATTTCTCATGTTGCTGGTTTCTGCATTAACAGCACAGCACAC
>NW_007778652.1:2773-3253 GCF_000696425.1 Galeopterus variegatus
TGACCACCAAGCCACTGCAGGAAGTTCCCTGGGCCTTCAAACTGGGAGGGTGGGTGGCCCAGAGCCTTGGTCACACACCCTTGACACCCGCACTGAGCCCAGTGATGACCACTGAGCCACCACAGAAAGCACCCTGGGCCCCTGAACCAGGATGGTGGGTGACTGAGGGCCTCAGCCATGCCTCCTGACATTCGCACCTAGCCCAGTGACAACCACTGAGCTGCCACTGGAAACAGTCCAGGCTCCTGAACCAGGGCAGTGGGGGACTGAGAGCTTTGGCCACATACCCCCCGCTGACATCTGCATTCAGCCCAGCAACAACAAAGCCACCACTGGAAGCCCCCTGGTCTCCCCTGCAGGAATGAGGGGGATGTCATGGGCCTCAACCAGGCCCCCCCTTCCTCCTTCTCCCACCCTATTTTTTTCCCCCTTTCCCTCTCCCCCTGTTGCTCTGCAACAACATGTTAGAATCAAAAAACA
>NW_007778653.1:0-857 GCF_000696425.1 Galeopterus variegatus
TACATTAAATGTATGTCTAACTTAATAAATATCTATAAAATTATCACCATATAACATTGAAACTGAACATTGTTAGCATTTCAGAAACTCCCATGTGAGTATTCCTGTTTATAAATAACTTCATCCCTTCTCCTTAGAGGTAATTAATATCCTGACTTTCTTCTTCTTCCTCCTCCTCCTCTTCATCACCATCATCATCACCACTTTGCTTTTCTTCATAGTTTTACACTAGTGTGTACAACCCCCAAAATACGTTTTTGCCTGTTTTTGAACTTTATGTGAATGATCACAAAGTCTTTTGAATATTTGTTATTTCTCGCACATTGTGCCCTGAGTATTGCCAATATTTTTTTTTGCTGATTTACAAATGACACATTTACTTTGACAGAGGTTTTTTTCAAACACCATTTTAAAGGCACAGGTGCAAATGCAGACTTTAGGTATTTTGACTAAGGTCTTTGTGTTTACCATGCTGCCTTTCCTGGGTTTATCAGTTTATCTTTTTGTGTTTGCTGCCAGGAAACAAAGAGCTGGGTTAGCTAAGTTGTTGTAGTCATCCAGTTCTAGGTTTCCAGTCATCTCTTCCCTCTAAATGCCTTATGAATTCAATGTTCTTTGTTTAATCTTTCATTTTCCTTTTTTGACATTCTGTCAAAGGCTTCTTGTTGTCGTTTTTGTTTTTAATCTTTAAGTTTTTAATATTATTTCTAGTCCCATTTCATATTATTAGGAAATTGTGAGCATCATAATATCATTATAGTTTACCTTAACTTCCTTATACTAGTTAGTTGGCTCTGGTTCCTAAGCACTATCTTTAACATTTTTTTCATGACAAAATTATTGTATTTGCCTTTTTT
>NW_007778653.1:2048-3253 GCF_000696425.1 Galeopterus variegatus
TTTTTTTTTTTTAAAGTAAACTTATCATCAGAACTTTGGGCTATGTTTCAGAAAGAAAAGGAAAAAAAAAAGGAAGAGAAAAAGAGAGAAAAGGAGCCAGAAAAGCCTGCAAAACCACTTACAACTGAAAAGGTAAAATTCTTTTTAAAAAATCTATTAAAATTACCATCTTATTTGTATAGTTATGTTTTTAATCATTTTCAGTATATTTATGCTATACATATAATCATTCTTTCAACAAGTAATTGTTCAGTGAGTACTGTGTGCTAAGCATGTCCTTCTAGCTTGTCCTATATGATTTGTAATCAGTTATATATTTGTAGGTATAGACCATCTGAGTACCTCAAGAACAAGTATTCTCTTATGAATGACATAGAGAATGGTGTTTTTAGCTTTCATGCAAAATCAGACTTGAGTGGAAGTTTAGAGAATGAAGAGATCATACCTGAAGGGGCCTTTTAAGAAAGACTGCAGGCTGATGGTTAGCATTTGAGCTAGGTCTTAAGGTGTAAATAGGATTAAGGAGGAAGGCAGGAATACCATCATTTAGAGAGAATAGCATGAAGACAGGCATGGACACTGGAAATAAAGTGTGTTTAGAAAAATAGTGAATTGAAGAAAGATGTATGTCTATGTATAGAAAGTAGTGAGAAATAAGACTAGCCTGGTAGATTGAACTCAAACTGCATTTAAAAGTAGTTTTATCTTTACATATATCTCTAAACAATGTGGTTTGATTTTCTTTATTATGAATAAAATGATACCACAAATGTTGTTTTATGTTTTTCTAGTCAACATTTTGTTTGTAAGGGTCAGTCATGTTATATATGGTTATAGTTTATCCATGTTGATTGTTTTTTGTATCCTATTATATATGTTTATTTATTTATCCATTCCACTGTTGAACATTTGTGTTATATACAGGTTTTAACTGTTATAAACAATGCTGCTGTGAACACTTTTGTACATTCATCTAAGCACGTATTTCTTTAGGGTATACTTAGGAGTAGAATTGTTGAGTCATACAGTATGTGCATCTTGAACTTTAGTCAAACACTTTTCCAACATATATACCAAAGGTGCTTTTACTATCAAAGTAACTCCACATTCTCTGCATCACCTGGTGTTATCAGGGATTTTAGTATTGCAGTGTATTGAGTATGCAATGGTATCATTATATTTTTAATGTCCATTTCCTTGATTAC
>NW_007778654.1:0-1953 GCF_000696425.1 Galeopterus variegatus
TACTTCCTTATATTCTAGCTGCATACCTGAAAAATGTATTAACTAGTATTCTGTATGTGGAATAGTTTTTAAAACCCCTAGGCAACTTGCTATGTAGGGAATCCAACAGGAAATCATTTTTAAAAAATCATACCATTTATCACACATGGAATCTATTTCAAATAAGGCGTATATATAGACTGATGAGCTCTAGAGTGGACACATGAGGGCAATTATGTGATTTCTATAATTCTATCTCATGGATTATTATCTCATGATTTATTTTGGATATGTCCCCCTTTTCATGAAGAAAGGCTTCTTTATCATGAAGTAAAGAAAAACCTAGGAGAAAGATATTTTTGAAAATGAGGATATCTTTCTTATAAAGAATCACATGACTTAATGAATCTTGCAGTGTTTCTATTATCAATTAAATGAGAATTAGAATATTGCATTCTTTTCAAGTTCATTGTTTTAGAATTTTTTTCTGTTTGGAATCAACTGTTGCATAAGGAAAAAATGTTCAAAGGTTGTGTATTTCATTTACCCCTTGAATTTTGACAAGTTAATATTAAGATGAGTTAAAATTGCTATAAAGTCTGTACTTAACAGATGTGCTTACACTATGTGTAGGAGTTAGAACTAAGGGTGAACTGCAACACTCAGGATTGCCTCTGAAGAAGCGGTCGGGGGTAAAAAAGTGTTTAAGTAATTAAATCAAATCCCATCTTTTTCATTGTAATTATAGGTATCTGCTAATCTTTAAAAAGTATAACTCTTCCATACTTTGCCAAATAAGTCAAATCCCTACTTTCTGTAGTTAGCCATCCTAAAGAGAGGGCAACAGCACAATTTGAAATAAACTTAGGATCTGAGTACATAGATCCAAACAAAAGACAAAAGAGAAAATGGTTCTTAATGTCCGACTATTATATTAATAGATGCAGAAAATTATTTGACAAAATTCAACATCCGTCCATGACAAATACTCTCAGCAAATTAGGGAAAGAAGGAAAATATCTCAAAACAATAAAAGCCATATATTACAAACCTACCACAAAATCATCTTGAATTTGGAAAATCTAACCACAAAATCATCCTGAAAGGGGAAAAGCTAAAAGCTTTTGCCTTAAAAACAAGAACACGGCAAGGATGCCCATTGCCACCACTGCTGTTTAACGTAGTATTAGAAGTACTAGCCAGAGCAATCAGGCAAAAGAAAGAAATAAAGGGCATCCAGACTGGAAAAGATGAAATCAAACTTCCTGTTTGCAGACGACATGATCCTTTATACGAAAAAACCTAAAGACTCCACTATAAAACTCTTAGAGCTGATAAAACTTTATACGAAAAAACCTAAATACTCCACTATAAAACTCTTAGAGCTGATAAACAATTTTGGTAAAGTTGTAGGATACCACACACAAAAAAACTGAAATAAAATTCAAGTTATGTCATTCTTTAAAACTCTCCAGTGGCTTTTCTCTTTGTAGACAGAAAATTTGCAAAAGCCTGCAGGACTTTACATAATCTGTCCCCCACCTCTAGTCCCACCACATCCCCACTGTCTTAGACTTCACCTCTTTCCACTTTCCCCTTCTGTCTCTTCAGCCTCCACAGGTGGCCTGCTGCCTCCAGCATTTGTATTTGCTGTTCTGACTGCCTAGAGCACTGTTCCTCCCTAGATTTCCACCGGGTAAGCTAATCATTTTCTTCAGGTTTCTTCACTGACAACCTATGTCTAAAATGGAACCTCTCCTTCCCCTGCCCTGTCACTCTGTCCCTCTTATTTTGCTTTATAATTCCATAGCTCTCCATGTCACTCATCGCTCTCTATGCTATGTATTTATATACAAGTGTACTTCAAGAAGTTCATGAAAAGGCCGGCCCGGCGGCGCACAGTGTGCTGCTTGGGAAGCGCGGCGGCGCTCCCGCCGAGGGGTCGGATCATACATACAGACCGGTTCCCGCTCA
>NW_007778654.1:2737-3253 GCF_000696425.1 Galeopterus variegatus
TTTGACCAGACTTGTTTTCAATTCATTTTTTATTTGAAAACTTCAGTCATTGATTTACTCATTATACTTATTTGGCGTCTTTTATGAAAATAGCCCTGAACTCTGCAATTGAATAAAGAATAAGGAAGAAATAAGGGACATGTTTCTTTCATATTAGACCCTCTAAAATTAATATCCAGAGCTTTTCCTGTGAACATAAAAAATAAAAACATTTTTGAAATAATATGAATTTTTATGGTCAAAGCTGGACTAAAGATTTAAATTTACAAAATTTTGGCAGTAGAAATTCACATTATCTCAAATATGTTTTAATGTATTATGTTGTAATGGCGTGTCTTGAACTTGGCAATCTTGATAATACAGGAATCTTTCTTTGACTATATTCATAATCACATGCATTGCCAAAGAAAGATCCCTGTATTATCAGTATTGCCAAGTGCAAGACATGCCATTATGATTTTTATATACAGTCAAGTTCTCTGACAGATTGTATAATAGTAAACAAACACTTTGCGA
>NW_007778655.1:0-3253 GCF_000696425.1 Galeopterus variegatus
AACTTTTGGGGGTAACAAAAAAATTCTAAAACTGGATTGTGGTAATGGTTGTATAACTGTATAAATTTACTAAAAATCATCAGATTGTACACGTACAATGGGTGAATGATATAGTATGTAAATTATACTTCAAGAAAGCTGTTTTTTAAAAGGTAGGCATATTTTTTTTTCTCTGCATACACTTTAAAAATATAAAAATGGTATAATCCATTACAGAAAATTGACATATTTCCATGCCAGCACAAACAGATCTATCTAACCCTCTTTAATAGCTGCATACAGTTCCAGTGTCTAATTGTACCATAATTTATTTAAGAATTTATCTATTGGTAAATAGATAAATTTAGGTGTTTTCCAATTTTTGTCATCATAAACAACACCATAGTGAGCATGCACATACAAGCATCTTCCTGTATTTGTATAATCGTGTTTCCTTAGAATACAATTCAGTAAGTGAAACTGGTGAGTCAAAGGATATATTAAAATTTTTTACCTGTATTGCCAAATTGGCCTCCAGAAAGATTGGTTTTATCAATTTATGCTTCTATCAACATGTATAAGAGTGCCAATTTTACCACGTCCTCAATAGCACTGAAGTATCCTCCCTCTTTTTAATCTTTACCAAGTGCATAGCCCCAAAATAACCTCTCATTTCCATTTAGAATTCTCTGATTTTTGATGATGTAACACCTTTTCAGTATATATTGGCCATTTTTATTTCTTATTTTATGAATTGCCTCATATGAATTCTGGCAATGAATAATACTAAACGATGTTGTTAGTATTGTGTAAATGAAGTGATCAAGTCATGCTTCAGTGAAGTGATCTTAGAGTTAATAATAGTTTATATATTTTCACTATGATGTTATAGCCACAGAAATTATTTGATAATACTGGGTGATATGCCATTTAGTCAGATTCAGATTTTCCCAATAATGGCCATGATATCTAAATGTCTGTGTTATTTAAAAGGCATAGTTTGGGCCGGCCCGGTGGCGCACTGGAGAGTGCGCCGCTTGGGAGCGCGGCGGCGCTCCCGCCGAGGGTTCAGATCCCATGTGGAGACCGGTTCCGCGGTGCAGGCGCAACACCGAGGGTTGCGATCCTGTTACCAGTCAGTAAAAAAAGACAAAAAAGGAAAAAATAATAAAATAAAATAAAAGGCATAGTTTGGCTTTCCTGAGTTTTTAGACCTTTAAAAGTAAAGTTTAACCAGTGACCATGTATTCATTTATTTTTATTTTTATTTTTATCTGGCAGCTGGCCAATGTGCAGATCCAAACCCTTGACCTTGGTGTTACTTGGTGTTATAACACCACACTCTAACCAAGTTAGCTGACCAGTCAGGCCCACATATTCATGTAATACACAATTTTTACTCTACTCACCTTAAAAATAAGACACTCGGGCCAGCCCGTGGCTCACTCAGGAGAGTGTGGTGCTGATAACACCAAGGCCCCGGGTTCGGATCCCATATAGGGATGGTCGGTTCGCTCACTGGCTGAGCGTGGTGCTGACAACACCAAGTCAAGGGTTAAGATCCCCTTACCAGTCATCTTTTAAAAAAAATAAAAATAAAAAAAAAATAAGACACTCTCACTAAACAGCTTGGTGAGGGGTGTACTATCTTCACAATTTACCTGACCAATAAACTTTTCTGATAATAATTTAGCATGTGTCGATTGCTTACTACATGCCAGGCTCTATGCTAAGGGGTTTACACACATCATCTCATTTAAACCTCATACCAACCCTATGAGGTAGGTACTATAATCATTCCTATGAAAAAAAGAGGAAAAGTATGGCAGAGAGTTAGACAACTTGGTTATGGCCTCATAGATAGTAATGGCAGACTTGAACTTGAATCCAGATCTTGGTCAACCCAACTTCCTGGTATTTAACAGCTCCACTAAGACTGTCTCCTTAGGCTCACGAGCTTTTGTATTAGCTATCTCACAAGACTGTTGCCACTGCTGTCTTTCTCATTTCCTTCTTAACTTGAAAATATACTCTACTCACTGTGTCCACTTTGTTAGTGTCCAAGCATGTATGTGTTTGAGTGTGTATATATATGTCTATCGTGAGTGTGCATATATATGAGTGTGTAGGACTATGTATGTGTGTTTGTGTGAGTGTGCATATATGTATCATGTGACTGTGTGTGCGACTGTATCTGTGTGTGGGTATGTGTGGGTATGTTGCATGTGACATGTGTACACCTGTGTATGCGAGGGTGTGTACATTTCTCCCTCTAAACTGAAAGCTCTTTTTTTTTTTTTTTTCTTTTTGTCTTTTTTCGTGACCGGCAACGGATCGCAACCCTCAGTGTCGCGCCCGTACCGGACCGGGACTGGCCACGGGATCGCAACCCTCGGCGTTGCTCCCGCCCCTCGCTCAGCCAGTGAGCGGCCGGTCTGTATGTGGGATCCAAACCCTCGGCGGGAGCGCCACCGCACTTCCCAAGTGGCGCACTGTAGCAGTGCGCCACCAGGCCGGCCCTAAACTGAAAGCTCTTTGACGGCAGGGACTATGTCTGCTCCTGCTCATCCTTGTATCCCTGCGTCTAGCCCAGTGTCTTCCTGTTCCATGAATTTTTGTTGAATGAAAGAATGAAAATGGAAAAACTTTATACCTAGTGAAAGAAATGTCCGTTCCTTTCCCATTGCTTATTTCTAATTTAGACAGTAAATTTACTAGTTAGTTCTTTAAATGCTACTGTGTAGGTTATATGGAAGTAGCAAATTCCTTTGATGTACAAATACTCTGTGGTATAAATACATCTTTCTGTCCTCATGTAGTTATATTTTTAGAAAGGAATTTTTCAGGTATTTTAAGAAAGTAACCTGCAATTATGACAATTATTCTCCTGAAATAGAATTGTGTGTCATTCAGAAAATTCCAAATCAGATTTTCAGTCTTTTTTTTCCCTATTTTAAAAGCAAAAAAAAGAAAAAAGAAAGAGAAAAAGTAAACAAATCACCTGATTTAAGCTCTTTTTTTGTTTCAGAAAAGGAATCTAAAAATATCCTCCCCTGTAATTTGTCTCCTTTCTGCGTCATAAAGAATCGTTGTACACACACACACTCCCACCCGCTCCTCATCCCTACTTACTCCTGTTAAAATGAATCATAAGCATTTGGCAGTGTAATGAGAAGGCTTAACATATTCCAGTCTTGTGAAATCAGAAGATAAAAACTGTACGGACATACTTCTTTTACAAGTGCTATTCTAATTCTGGTTTAAAAATCTGGTC
>NW_007778656.1:0-705 GCF_000696425.1 Galeopterus variegatus
GGTCCCGGTCTGGTACAGGCGCGACACTGAGGGTTGCGGTCTGTTGCCGGACACGAAAAAAAACAAAAAAAGAAAAAAAAGAAAAAAAAAAAAAAAGCTAGACCCAAGGGCCGACCCCATGGCGCACTCGGGAGAGTGCGGCACTGGAAGCGCAGTGGCCCTCCCGCCGCAGGTTCGGATCCTACATAGGGATGGCCGGTGTGCTCACTGGCTGAGTGCGGTGTGGGCGACACTGAGCCAAGGGTTGTGATCCCCTTACCGGTCACAAAAAGGACAAAAAAAAAAGCTAGACCCAGGACTCACCTCACCTGTAAAGACACACACAGATTAAAAGTGAAGGGATGGAAAAAGATAAACCATGCAAATGGAAACCAAAAATGAGCAGAAGTAGCTATTCTTATATCAGATAAAATAGACTTTAAACCAAAAACCACAAAAAGAAAGAAAGAAGGCTACTATATAATGATAAAGGGATCTATCCAGATAGAAGACATAACAATCATAAATACATATGCACCCAATACTGGAGCACCTAGATATATAAAGCAAACACTCTTAGAACTAAAGAAAGAAATAGACCCTAATACAATAATAGTGGGTGACCTGAACACCCCTCTCTCAGTATGGGACAGATCTTCCAAGTGACAAATCAACAAAGAGACACAGGATTTAAACTACACCTTAGACCAACTGGACCTGGCAGAT
>NW_007778656.1:2659-3253 GCF_000696425.1 Galeopterus variegatus
AAGGACAAAAAATTAGTTCTGGCCCAGATACACCACCAGCACCTTCGAGCCTGCCTGGAAACCGGAGGCTTGGAGCCAGGAATCAGACCCCACTCCCACATCCAGGCACACTGCACCAGCACCTCAGGGCCTGCCTGGAAACCCAAAGTATTGAGAAGGTGACCAGACCTCACTCCCACATCCAGACACACTGCCAGCACCTCAGGGCCTTGCCCAGAGGCCAGGGCATGGAGAAGCAGACCAGACACCCCCCCTCCTACAACCAGGTACACTGCACCATCACCTTGGGGCCCACTCAGTGACCCAAGGCATGGAGCCAGGGAGCGGACCTCCCTCCCACAACCAGGCACACTGTGCCAGCACCTTGGGGTCCACATGGGGACCTGAGTCATGGAGCTGGGGACCAGACACACCCCACAACCAGGCAGACCACCAGCGCCAAGGAGCATGCCAAACACATCACTTTGATATGGGTGGCCCACCACAACCACCACAATAACCACAGCTGCTGCAAAAGTGGCTAGATGCCACAACTACCATGCAGATGATTCGCCAATCACTGGAATGCATTGTGAGTCAGCAGCAGAGATAAAG
>NW_007778657.1:0-1400 GCF_000696425.1 Galeopterus variegatus
TCACAAAAAGAGAGAGTTGTTTAAACCCACTAGTAATTAAAGAATTGCTAATTGAAAAACACTGTCACTGTACACCTATTAAGACTCTCAGTGTACACCCATTAGACTGCAAGTGTTTGAAAGCTGGACAATGCCCCGTGTGCCTGTGGATAGAGCCTTTCCCCACTACTGGGGAGAGTATAGACTGGGGTAGTCATTTTTCAGAGCAATCTCTCGGGATTTAGTGAAATTAAATATATGCATGCCAGCACACCCTGCTCCTACACGTAGATCCTAAAGAGACTGTCACCACGTTCTTCAGGCGGCCTGCGTGAAGGTGCATGGTGGCGTTCTTCATGTGGGTGGTAGGGCAGAGAGCCTGTGGGCACCTGACTCCGGGGAGGGGGGCGTGTGGAGCCGGCGCTCTGTGAGGGTCAGTCTTCTGTCAGTGTGGAAGGCTCTAGCCCCCAGTTATTCAAAGACTCATCCAGGTGCTGCTGTGAAGGAATTTTGTGGATGTGATTAAGGTGTGTAATCAGCTTACTCCATGTAAGGCAGATTATCTGGGATAGTCTGAGTGGCCCCGATGCAATCAGTTGAAAAACCTTCTGAGCATGACTGAGGCTTCCCTGAAGAAGAAATTCTGATTGTGGATAGCAGCATCAGCGGGCCAGGAGTTCCAGCTGGGAGTGAACGAGGAGTGGGTCTGCGTCAACGCCGTGCCCCTGAGATCCACAGAGCAGGGCGTGTTGGAGGAATGGATGGGGAAGGACACCGACAGGGAAGAGAGGACAGGCAGGCGGGGGAGGAAAAGCTGCAAAGCTGGGATCAAGGTGCAGTGAGGTCACGTCGTGTGTGCATCTCAAGTGAAATGATGCAGACACTGATGAGCGTGCACACACACACGCACGTGCACACACGCACACACACTCATGCACACGCACACGCACATTCTGCCCAGATGGACGATGTCCATCTCCTGCACCCTGCCGAGATCTAGTTTTGTGCCTGCTTCTCCATGTAGGTATCTAACCAAACTACATGCAACTCTAATTTTTAAACTTTTGTTTATTTATCTATCTATTCATTTATTTAGTACAACAAGGCCCATGGCATGAGCTAACCACCTCATGTGCTGCTTGGTTGGAGCAACACCGCAGTGGTGGTCGCTTCCCCATGTCTGCCCTTACCTCCTTCCACAGTAACACACCTGGGTCTGTTTGGGGTGTAAATAAAAGACAAACACTTCCACCTCTTTTGCAGTCAGGTTCTGGCCAATAAGATGTAAATTGAAGTGTCGTGTGAAGTGTCTGGGAATTGTCTTTACAAGACAGAGAGCACAAACTTCTTTCCTCTCATTCTCCTTCTTGTTGTCTGGAATGTGGATGTGATGGCTGGAGCTTAAGCAGCCTTTTGAGCTA
>NW_007778657.1:2691-3252 GCF_000696425.1 Galeopterus variegatus
AACATTAAGAGGGTGATCAGTTGCAGGGAGCAGGTGAGAAGAGGAGCCAGAGGGGTGGGGGGGCAGGAGGTGAGCGGCGAGTGGGACCAGAAGCAGACCCGGACCCCGAGGTGGAGAGACTGGGGACCAGCCTCTGACACCAGATATGGCTGTCCATCATGCAGTCAGCCGGCAGGTTACCTCATGGTTTTTTCCTAACAAAACTCCAGAGTCTGAAGGGAGTAGTAGGGGAAAGAGCTGGGTGCCAGCAAAATAGGGGAAGAGGCAGGCCTAGAGGTGCTGTTGGAGCAGAGCTGGAAGGTCCTGGGTCCAGGTGGGTGGAAAGGCGAGTGTAGCCCAAGGGGCCCAGGGAGAGATCGCCTGGAAGGGGCGGAGGTCGCCACAGGATAGGGACAGAGTCTGCAGGAAGAAAGGAATAGGGACAGAGTGTGCGGGAAGAAAGGAGTAATGGGGACACATGGGTAGTGTTCAGGGTGGGGGGCAGGCTCAGAGTTCCAGAGCCTGGGGATGGTCTCAGGATTGGATGCACAAGCCTCGGGCAGGCCCTGGCACTGGTGGGCT
>NW_007778658.1:0-595 GCF_000696425.1 Galeopterus variegatus
AGATAACTTACAGGCATACATTTACATTTTACTTTGTTTATATTATATTTGTTTTACTATTTTAATATTATTGTTTTTGTATATTTCTTTACTCATTATTTTCCTGAAGAGCAATGCCAGGATTAGAACCACTTTATATTTATTTTCTCTTTGAATTCCAAATTCGTGACCTGATTTCTACACCTGTACTGCAGAATGAGTGTCCAATTCAAAGTGCTATTTACCAGCATTATGTGCATTTTAATCTGTTTCAGATTGCTAATTTGATGAAATTTAGCAGTCATATCTATAAATAACAGTTTTGCTGGGCATAACTTCTCCACCAAAGCTATCTACTAACACTAGTTTCTTTATTATTGAAAACAAAATATTTCTACTCTTATGTGGTCATTCTTCCATCACTTTTCAACTGTTATTGTTATTCCACACTTTTAAAAAAATTTTGTCACAAAGGAAAAGAATAAAGTCATTATTAGGAAATGTAGTTGTGTCTATAAAACAAAACTTTAAATTTTGGTTTTATAACAGTGAAATTCAGAGATATCAAATAGATATCAGAATCTCTAAATCCAAATAAAGTTTCTGAATAGAAAAT
>NW_007778658.1:1747-3252 GCF_000696425.1 Galeopterus variegatus
ACAATTTGAAGATTTTGCTCTAAATCAAACAAAAAATATATTTTCTCCATTGATTAATATGTGAATGTTAATTTTGTTGTGTGAGTCATTATCAAAAATTTTATATATTTTTTCTAATATGAAAAATATGAATATAATTTTTATACATATTTTATTTTTTTTTTAATTTTTAAAGTAGAACACAAACATTTTTGCAGTACTTGCTCAAGTAACTATTGAATTGGATTTAAACACCTATAATCTATATTATTTCCTCTTCATAAATATCTACATTAAAAAATCATATGAAGTATAATTATTGTTTGCTGCTGTCATTTTATTATTGATTTTTTTGTTTGTTTAAGCAGCATTATGTTTCTTCTGGACGGCAAGTGAGTATTTGAATTTTATTATCTTTCCATGCAATTTATTAATTTTAAAATGATGAAAATGATATCAAAACCTTATTTGATAAACAACATTATTATACCTGTTTCAGTAAAAGTAGAATAGAACTAATAATGAATCGATAGACAAGTAATTGCATAATGCCTCTATTTTGCCTTAAGGTAATGATTATAAAAATGTATTTTGTGGGACTCTGCTTTCTAAAGATGAGCAAAAGAATGAAAGGGAGGGAGAAGGATAAGGAAATAAGAGGGAGGCCAAAACTGAATGAGGGAGGGAGAGAAAGTTTACTTTTAAATAATTTGAAAATTATGCATAATATGTCTTCTTTTCTTTTTTTTTTTCAGCAGTGTGACCATGGCAAAACATTTATTAAAAATTTTTTCGGTTAATATCATTATTTTTTTACATTCTGTGACATTGTTGAGGAGCAGTTGGGAAGAAGGGGGAGAGGGGAAAGTGGAAGGAAATGGTATGGAAGAAGGAGGAAGGAGGAGGGGTGGGATTGAGGCCTGTGGTGCCCCCCTCATTCCCATAGGGCAGATCAGGGGGCTTCCAGTGGTGGCCTGGTCATTGCCGGGCTGGTTGCAGATGTCAGGGGTGTGTGGCAAAAGCCCTCATCCTCCACAATCCCAGCTTGGGAACCAGGGCCCTTCTTGCTGCAGCTTGGTGGTCATCGCTGAGCTGGTTGCATGTATCGGGGAGGCATGGCCGAGGCCCGAGGCCCCTCACCACCTGGGCTCGAGAGAGCCCATGGTGCTTCCTGAAGTGGCTTGGTGGTCCTCGCTGGGCTGACTGTGGGTGTCAGGCGCATGTGGTCAAGGCCCTTGGCCCCCACGACCCCAACTTGGGAGAGCCCGGGGTGCTTCATGTGGTGGCTCAGTGGTCATCGCTGCAGTGGTTGTGTGTGTTGGTAGGGTGTGGCTGAGGCCCTTATCTATCACCCTCATGACTGGTTGTGGGTGTTGGAGGGCATGGCTGAGGTCCCCGGCCCTCATCCATTTCTGGCTTGATAGCCCATGGGACTTCCAGTCATTCTGGTGATATAGGTGTCCTTTGGTGAAATGAGACCTTTACTAGTTAATATCAAGCTTTCTCTCTGGTTGTGGGTACTTTGT
>NW_007778659.1:0-3252 GCF_000696425.1 Galeopterus variegatus
TGCTATGCAGAAGCTTTTTAGTTTGATATAATCCCATTTGTTTATTTTTCCTTTGGTTGTCTACATATTTAGAACTAGACCTCCCACATCCATTTTCCTGAAATAGCTGAGCCAGTGGAAAAGATTGATGGAGCTAATGGAGGAATATGTGCCTGTGCGGTGTTAATCAGACTTGTCTCGATTCGTCTCACTGCTCTTGCCTTAAGGCTTTGTCGTGCTTTTCTTCTCTGCCTTTACCCCTGCCCTTTGGCAGGTTCACTCTCCTCCTTGTCTCTGCTCAGGCTTGCCTGTCCCCACATTAAATCAGGTCCATCTGTTATATACCGCTCTGTGTTTTTTCTTTAGAGCACATCTTATTGATTACAGTAATTGTTTAATCTTGGTAACTCCCAAGAGGACAGGCACCAGTCTGTCTTATCCACCAAAGCATGCCTAGAGCATGATGCCCAACACAAAAGTTAATTCATGTTTGAATTGACAGATGGACTTTCCAGTAGAAATAACATTATAAAAGATGGTTAAGATCCAGAGTCTGTGCTTGAGAAAACCTGCCTAAATGCACATGTACTCAAAGGGTTTATGTGGTATTGAATGACTTACCCGCTGCGTATAAGATTTCCCCTTTCTCCTTGCCCAATTCTCCCTATTCCTAAGCAAGCAGAAGAAATCCCTCCTGGGAAAACAGCTTAGAGGAGGGAGAGGAAAATGAGTATGTCTGGCACGTGCTTTCATGGCCTAAGGGGGACCCAGGAATGACAATTCCTACCCCACCACAGGTGGCTGTGCTCCAGAAATAGGGCCAGAAGGACCTTCCCCTGAAGGCAGCCCATTGAGGTAACAAAGCCCTTTGCAAACTGAAAAACACCATTAAAAAAGAAACCAAGACAGCCTCTGCCCTCATAGCTACAGTGTGGCGATTGTACTCAATACTGCCTCAATGCTTATCCTGTCCCAGGCCTTGTGCCAGGAAGTGGGAGAACTCTGCTGGGGGCTCACTGGACTGCGAATGCTACCTAGGGATGCTGTTGTGTCGGTGTTGGGTGTGTATGTTCTTATGTGGGACATAGGCCCTTCCACAGATATCTTTCTTCATCCAGGAGGTTACTGTCATGAGACTAGCTCAGGGATTAGTTTAGGATTCCTCAAAAGTCTTACCGAGTAATGCTACTCCAGCCAAAGTACTAAGTAGTTTTCAATATCACTTCACTACTGGAAGCACCACACGCAGGCAGTCTCCTCTCACTCCAGCATTGCCTCTCTCAGGGTGAACAGTAAATTGTACTGGGTTATAGTTTAAGTGCTCGAAGCTCCTTTTCGTGTGTGTTGCATTTCAACGTTACGTCTCACACAATTGCTTAAATCTGCGAATACCGGTGCCTCCGAAAAGTATGGCTGTAGTTACCACAAATTCCACGAGATGGCACCAAAGGGCTGCCTCTCAGGGAAAACTGAGGCCAAAAACTTCTGGGTTTTCCAGTCTTTTCTGGAGATAGGAGAAATCTAAGGGGCATGAG
The DNA here is from genome assembly GCF_000696425.1 of Galeopterus variegatus. Taxonomy (NCBI): domain Eukaryota; kingdom Metazoa; phylum Chordata; class Mammalia; order Dermoptera; family Cynocephalidae; genus Galeopterus; species Galeopterus variegatus. The sequence continues at coordinate 1,515 of NW_007778659.1, forward strand.
CTCCCCAGCTTCCAATAACATCATAAAATACAATAAAATCATTGAAACTGCTAGAAGCATCACAGCTTGTTAAAAAGTACAGTAGACGAGTAGTGTGAGTTGTGAACGGCACACAAATCTTTCTGGGTTTTGTCGGTGAAGAGTAAATACTTCCACTGTTGGCAAGTGATGGGTCCCCTGCCTCCCAAAATGTTTTAGTCATTACAGTGGGTTCAGTGATGGCTCTCAGAAAGACATACTCATGTTCTACCCCCTGGATCCTGTGGGCATGCCCTTATTTGGAAAAAATTAAAGATCTTGAGATATTATAGATTATCAGGATGTGCCCTAAACCCAGTGACAGGTGTCCTTATAAAAGAAAGGCCGAGGGAGATTTGGCACACAGAAGAACAGGCGATGTGAAGACAGAGGCAGAGATTGGAATTACACTCCCACAAGCCAATGACTATCTGGGGCCACCAGGAGCTGGAAGAGGGAAGGAAGGATGTCCCCCTGGAGTCTCTGGAGGGAGCGCAGTCCTGCCTGCACCTTGGGTTTGGACTCCTGGGCCCCAGAACTGTGAGAGAATAAATTTCTGTTTTTCTAAGCCACTAAGTTCATGGCAATTTGTAACAACAGTCCTAAGAAACTAGTACAGTCGCCCTGCATCATGAAGTGTATATTTTCTATTTTAATTTTTAGATGACTTAAGGAAAAATTAAGAGGTAACAAAAACAAAAAGAAAGAAAAGTGAAAAATAACCGGAACCTATGACTATTTTGGCTTTTTCCTCAGAGAAAGCCATTTTATTTTATTTTTTATTTTTTGGCAGCTGGCCGGTAATGAAATCCATGATCTTGACCTTGATGTTATCAACACTGTGTTGTAACCAACTGGACCAACTGGCCAGCCAGAGAAAACCATTTTAGATTCCTCCCTTTCTTCTAGCCCAGTAAGTACCACAAACACATGTCAGGTGCATGATATAAAAATGGAAAAACAAGCTTACTGCCTTCAAGAGACTCACAGTCTAGAGAAAGGACAGGCCAGGCCATGCTTTCCACCCAATGGTAAAGGCTATGGTCGAGGTGTGGCCTCCCATGCCATCTGGGCTGGTAAAGACGGTGGGAGTTTGAGGGCCTTCTGGAAAGAGAAGAAGCTGGAGTGTAAAGGACAAGTTGGAGTTAGCCAGGCAAGAGAGGCGGGGGCTGTAGGCAGGGGGACACTCGCATCGGAAAACAGACACTTCCACTGTCTCGGGCCCTCCATCTGCTTCCTTTCTGCTGTGACCACCTTGGCTGAGGTCCCCCAATCACATCACAACAGCAACAGTCTTCATGCCATCTCTGCCCCCCTGCCCTTCAGATCTCCCCTGTGTACCAGACCAATTTTCCTTAATTTGCAATACACACACTTCCTCTGCTTCAGAACCTTCCATGGCTCACCACTACAGAGTAAACCCTCCCCAAGCTTGCTACTCAGCCTAACAACCCGATCCCATCTTCCTTCCTCTCTCATCTAGCCAATTCTGTTTGTCCCAGATATCATCACACTAGAGGTAAAAATATTACCACATTGATAGTAACAAGAGGTCTGTTTCTTTGGCTCCAGCTCTAACCTCTCTTTGAGAACACTGGACCCCTCTCGGATTCCTCCCAGTCAGTTCATGGAGTCCTCAGGCAGGCTCAGACATGGTCTTACAATCTCCCACTATCTAGGGTAATGTCTCCTGCCTTCTCTGGTGGGGGATACTTCTCTT
>NW_007778660.1:0-1077 GCF_000696425.1 Galeopterus variegatus
CCTTCAAGACTGGAGCTGGTGATTAAATGGAGCAGGAGCTGGCAAAAGCCTCAGTTGTGCCTTCTGTGTGAAGTTGCTTGGAGGTGGCAGTGGACAAGAGGGCCTTGGTGGCCCCCAGGCCAGCAAGACTACTAATAGTGTTCTTGTGGACACATATAGGATCAAGGAGCCGCAACAACTGAAAAAAAGGAGCCACTCAGAGTATGTTGAGTCATCACAAGGGACCAGTGCATGGCCCACCCCATGGGAAGCATTTGGAATGTGGGCAGTGGGGGAGATGGGTCCACCAGAAGAACACTGGGCATAACATGGACAGCTGTTCTGTCCCCCAGTCAGCACAGGACCCCTCAGTGGACACTGGTCAAGAATATAGAACTACAAGGGGTGCGGTTTGCTGAAAAAACTCCGGCCCAGACCAGAGTTTCTACACAATCCAGGTGTACCAGATCTCACAAGACCTGGAAGTACCTAGACAGTCAACCATTAAAATCTGAGCTGCACAAAAGCCTTCCTCAGGGAATCAGCAGCAAAGCAGCAATTTAGCTCAAACACAGAGCTCAAGTAGTAGTTCCCACAGGAAATCCCCCCATTTTAGAAGTAAGAAAAGGACAAAACATTAGTTCTGTGCATAGTTTAAGTGATTGAAACAGCAAATAATCCAACACAAACTGGAAGAAAAAACAAAATCCCCACAGACCAGAGACAAAGTGTGATATTAACTAGTAATGCTCTCACATCATCAAAGAACACCTATAAAACCTAGAAGGACTAGAAGACCCTTGGGCTACCAAGACAGTGGCGAGGCCCTTGGGGGCCTCAGCCATGCACCCTGACACCCACAACCAAGCCAGTAATAACCACTGAGCCACCATAGGAAGCACCCCAGCTCTCCTGAGCCATGGCAGCATGGGGCTGAGGGCCTCGGCCACACCCCCTTGATGCATGCACCCAGCAGAGAAAGCCCCTGGGCTCTCCGGAGCTGGGACAGTGGGGAGCCAAGGGCCTCAGCCACACCTAATAACACCTGCAACCAACCAAATGATGACCACCAAGCCACTGCAGGAAGTGCCTGGGCTC
>NW_007778660.1:3049-3252 GCF_000696425.1 Galeopterus variegatus
CTAAAATTAGTTATTTTTGCCTTATCTCTGTTGTTTTTTCCTTGATTAAATATAGGAGATTTTAATCAGTTTTATCAATGAACAATTTTGGGTTTCTTTATCTCCTCTTTTATGTTTGCTAATTACTCCATTAATTTCTTCTGTCTTCTTTTTCTATTTATTATATTCTATTTCTTCAGATATGTTTATCTTTCTTTTTTTTT
>NW_007778661.1:0-762 GCF_000696425.1 Galeopterus variegatus
TATATATATATATATGTATCTTATCATACAGTTAATGTAAGCAAGATGAACTGTAAAAGAAATGACCTCTGCTATCAGAAGGCTTACAAGTGTTGGCAAGATATTACATTCACATGAAAAGTTAAGTCAAATTAGAAGTAGCATATGACACAATGGTAGGGCTGGAACTGACCTTTGAAAAATGATCTGTAGTCTCTTAGGAGAGAAGATGCAGAGGGAGATAAAGACCAACCAGTTCAACTCCTAGAGTGATTCAGTTCTGATCATTCAGCGGCTAGCTGTGGAGAGAGCCTCCTTTTCCCTTCTTTACAGTATTAGGACTCCTATGAATTTTCGAAAGACAGGCCTGACCGAGAAACAGCAAAGTATCGTATATTTTAACCTCTTCTCACTTGAGCAAAGTGAATATTGTATTTGAAAAACTGCAAATGATGAGCTGGACTTTTCCCTGGGCAGCAGAGAGTTTATGTTAATTATGTCTTTTCATCACAGCTTGGTTGCAGCTTGCCTGCTTCCTACTTAGTGCCTACTATATGCCACAGTTAGGGTCTATTGACACACACAAAAGAGTAGGAAATAGAAGCATTACACAAATAAATCAAACAAAAAACTTTTTAAATGCCAACTGCTTAAGTTATCTGTTTGCATGCCCAAATTACCAGTCTTATGTTGGAGTGATAGATATTGCCATAAGAACATTAATTGTTTTTGCCATATTTCCCAATTCTCATATGAGGCAACTAAATGATACATCATGCTATA
>NW_007778661.1:2397-3252 GCF_000696425.1 Galeopterus variegatus
TCTTTCAATGATTTAAGCAAAAGTTGTATTCTTATGGTAAAATCTAAGTATAATTATCTCTGAAGTTTACACCAACAGACAGCTTGCCCCTAGCAAACATTTTTTCACATCTTTCCCTTCAGCAATTTTTAAAGTCTCTTAACAGGATCTGTATGACAACCACCTGTTAGCTCTAAATCATTGAAGTACGCAGTCCCATACCTAAGCAGTGATTAGAGTTGAATAGATGGGCTGTTGCCACACTATCTGTAGACTATTGTCTCCTAATCGAGGACTTTTGTCCCATACATGCATTTACCTAAAAACCCTATTCTAATAATCAAATGAGAATCAAGACTTCTAACCATCTACACTTGGGTCCAGAGTTCTGTATGTATTCCCACTTCTGTGGCTCTAGGGTAGCTGACTGAAGATCTCCACATTTCAGCAGTGTTCACCCCTTTTGATGTAGATTTAGCAAATGTACTTAGGTAACAGGACTCCTTCGGTACTCTTTTCCAGGCAGTGCTTTAAGGAAAGCTCCATAGTTCCAGAAAAAATTATTTGTAGATCATATTCATCTCAGTATGCTAAATTTTATGCCTCCAATGTACACATAAATAAAGATATCAGTATTTATCATGTACACATGCACACACATGCATTTGAACACAGTGATCCGTCACCTGTGAACATACTTTTTGCTACTTCTTTCTCTGTTTACTTGAAACCATTTAGTCCCGTTCATTCCCATGGGTTGTGAGAAACAGGAAAGTCACTTGTCAGTGTTAGAACATCCTCTTTCTTCCAGTCCATCTGGTCCCAAATAAAGTAGAGCAAAGCTGGAAATCCTTTTATGGCAAAATCATTTCTTCA
>NW_007778662.1:0-418 GCF_000696425.1 Galeopterus variegatus
GTGGTGCAGTTTCACGGGAGCAGACTGTGATGTCCATGCTAGGGCCGTGTGGGGCTGGTGCCCAGCAGGCTGTCCCCTAGTATCAGTTATCTTCCGCCTCCCCTCTCTCATCTGACAGGGTGGGGATGTGGCCCTGGCTTTTTCATGTCAATGAGCCCAACTAGCAATTCTGGACCAATTTTTCTCCTCACGTGAGAGCTTGGCTGCCATGGTGTGGTGGGTGCTGGTGATTTTATCCCCTGAATGGGTCCTGTTCTGCCCAAGATCCCTCCACCACCACACAACACTTGCACTCCACAGCGTGCCTCACTTAACATGGGGAGGACACTAAAACATCCCCATTCCACAGACAGGCTTTGTCTTGCTCTGCCTGCCAGGTGGTTTCCTTGGTTCAGCCTCCGAGAGTTCAGACTCCTCT
>NW_007778662.1:2145-3252 GCF_000696425.1 Galeopterus variegatus
AGCAGGCAGTTCTCATCTGCAGCAGCTACAGCTGCAAAAAGTAGGAACTGCCCAGGTGTTACTTCCAGTGGGAGCCTCCTGCCCCCGGTGTCCCCCTGCCCACTGGCAGGAAGGCAGAGCCTTCGGTGGACAATCCATGCTTACAAGCCGTGTGCCGACCCCTCCTCACCTGAACTCAGAGGCACACTTGCTCACCAGGAAAGAGGTGACAGTAATCAGGACCTTAGTGGGGAGGTGTCGTGATGAGAAGATGGGAGCCCCAGCATGGCCTGTCTGTATTCCTTACCCTCCCCGCCGTGCCTCCAACCTTCGTACCCAGCCTTTCGTATGACTTACCTACTCAGAGGTCCATCTGTGAGTCACGTACTATTGCAGGATACTTTCCCAGCTTTCTGAAGAAGACAGAGAGCGCCAGGAGTTAAATATTTAGAAGGGCAAAGCAAGGCATTTATTCTAGTGGTTACCAGACCAGGCATCTCTTCTCAGTACCAGAAGGGTGTTGGAGTGCAGTGGGGTCCAGAGAGAAGGGGTCAGGTCTTTCTATGGTGAAAAGGGAAATAAGCAAGCTAACTACAAAAAGACATGGGCAACACTCAGTGCATATGGCCAAGCGGGAGCAGCCAATCTTAAAGGCCACCCTGTGATCCAACTGTGTGGCATTGTGAAAAAGCAGAACTATGGGGACAGTAAAAAGATCAGTGATTGCCAGGGGTGAGGAGGAGGAGCACAGAGGATTTCTAGGGCACGGGAACTATTCTGCATGATACTATGATGGTAGATACTATACATTATACATTTTGTATAAATGGTCTGTGAGACACATAAAGTGAAGCTTAATATACACTATGGGCTTTAGTTAAAGATAATGTCTCAGTGTTGGTTTCTCATGGCCAACAAATGAAGCACAGTGACCAAAGATGTGAATCACAGGAAAACTGTCTGTGCAGGGACAGAAAGGAGGTAGGTGGGACTCTCTCTGCTATCTGCTCTATTTTTTATAAATGTAAAGCTGCTCTAAAAAATAAAATTTATTAATTTTGTTTTTTAAAAAGGAAATCTCACGGAAGTGGGTTTAGCAGAATCAGGCCTTCAGAGTGGGGTAAGATT
>NW_007778663.1:0-3252 GCF_000696425.1 Galeopterus variegatus
TTCATTAAATTTAAAAACTTCTGCACAGCAAAGGACACAACTAACAGAGTGAAAAGGCACCCGCAGAATAAGAGAAAGTATTTGCAAACCATGTATCAGATAAGAGGTTAATATAAAAAATATTTAAAGGAACTCCTATAACTCAACAACAACAACAACAACAACAAAACAATTAAAAAATGAACAAAGGACCTAAATAGTCATTTTTCCAAAGACATACAAATGGACAGCAGGTGTATGAAAAGATGCTCCACATCACTCATCATCTCAGAAGTGCAATTCAAAACCACGAGATACCAACTCACACCTATTAGAATGACTATTGTCAAGAGAAAAACAAAATCAAAACAAAACAGAAAATCACAAATGTAGGCAAAGATGTGGAGAAACGAGAACTTCATGCCTTGTTAGTGATAAAGAAACACAGTGCAGCCTCAGTGAAAAGCAGGTCTTCAAAAAATTAAAAATAGAACTACCATATCATCCAGAAATCCCAGTTCTAGGTGTATACCTAAAAAAATGAAAACAAGATCTTGAAGAGATAGCTGCCCTCCCATGTTCATTAGAACCTTACTCACCATAGTGAAGGTATGGAAACAGCCTAAATGACCATTGATAGATGAATGAGTAAATAACATGTGGTATATACATGCAATGGAATATTACTCAACTATAAAAAAGAGGGAAATTCTGACACATGCTAGAACATGGATGAACCTTGAGGAAATTATGCAAAGTTGAAAAAGCCAGTTACAAAAGGAGAAATACTGTATGATTCCACTTATGTTAAATATCTGGAACAGTCAAACTCATAGAGACAGAAGGCAGAACGGGGTTGACAGGGACTATAGGGAAGGCAGGAATGGGATTTGTTGTCTAGTGGGTGCAGAGCTTCAGATTTGCAAGAAGAAAAATTTCTAAAGATCTGCTATACAACAATCTTCATATAGTTGGCATTACTGTACTCTACACTTAAAAAATGGTTGAGGGCAAATTTACATGTAATTTTTTTTACACAATTGTCACTTCTCCCCCAGGGTGATGGAGATGCATAGGATTACTCAAAGCCCATTTCTTCCAAGCAGTGAGAAGCCCCAAAGGGGTTAATTTCCATGAACCCTCAAGAGAGGGGGATTCCTCCTCAGAAAATTAACACCATACTCCGGCTTCTCTCCATATTTATTCTTTTGGCAAGAAAGTTACAGAAAAGGAACATAGGTGGTTACAAAAGAACAGCAAGATAATTGTCACGGCAACAATCATTAGGTTTAGTTGCACCAAGGACATCTACCCTTGGAGCCAGCAATTTTGTTGTGTTACAATTCATTATCTACAACAGAGACTTTAGCCTGGGGAAAGTTTCCTGTCTTTTGCAAGCTTAACATTTCTATGTGTAATTTTAAAAAGTTAGGCTATACCTGAAACTACAGGGCCTTGGAACCTAGGCCCTGTGAAATACATTTGCTTTAACAGTGTTAGTATTCTCCACACACAATAAAAAAAATAAATGTTATCAAAATAAAGATTACAATATCAAAAATACTATTTATTTCCTAAAATGATAATTACAAGGAGTTATTGATTACAAATGCTTTTAATAAATTACATATACATAGTCTAGAATGACAAAATAATACACAAGGAAGGATTTTTGATAATGGTTTTGTTTTGCCTGTATAGTTGAAGTGTATGTGTACACATATGTATGTATATTTGGATATGTAATATTTCTTCTATGTACTATGCACACACATGCACACATATTCTACAGAGGCTAAAGTTCACTGTGATTTTTATAATTTTTTAATGTTCACATTTATTTGTAGATATTTGTGGGGTACACTGTGTTGTTGCAGTACATGCATATACTGCGCAGTGGTTCACTTAGGGTAGACAGCATAGTTTTGTACCCATTGGTGTACTGCTTTTCCTCACCTTTCCACCCCCCTTCCCCTCCTGGCCTCTGATAACCATTATATTCTGTCTACTTCTATGAAATCTACTTTTTTTTTTAGATTCCACATATGGGTGAGATCATGCTGTATTTGTCTTTTTGTGCTTGACTTATTTCACTTAACATAATGTCTTCTAGGCTCATCCATGTTGTTGCAAATTACAGTATTTCATTCTTATTTATGGCTACGTATTGTGTGTGCATGTGTGTGTGTGTGTGTGTCTGTGTGTGTATACACTTCATTTTCTTTATCCGTTCAACTGTTGAAAAACCTTGATCGATTACATATCTTGGCTATTGTGAATAGTGCTGCCATAAACATGGGTGTGCACATATCTCTTAGATATGCTAATTTTTTCCTTTGGATAAATACCCAGCAATAGGATTGCTGGATCACATAGTAGTTCTATTTTTAGTTTTTGAGGAAACTCCATACTGTTTTTCCTAATGGCTCTGCTAATTTACATTCCCACCAAAAGAATATAAGTTCCCCTTTCTCGGCATCTTCAGCAGCATTTGTTATTTTTTGTCTTTTTGATAATAGCCATTCTAACTGGGGTGAGATGTTATCTCATTGTGGTTTTGATTTGCATTTCTTTTGAAGTGTATGTGTACACATATGTATGTATATTTGGATATGTAATATTTCTTCTATGTACTATGCACACACATGCACACATATTCTACAGAGGCTAAAGTTCACTGTGATTTTTATAATTTTTTAATGTTCACATTTATTTGTAGATATTTGTGGGGTACACTGTGTTGTTGCAGTACATGCATATACTGCGCAGTGGTTCACTTAGGGTAGACAGCATAGTTTTGTACCCATTGGTGTACTGCTTTTCCTCACCTTTCCACCCCCCTTCCCCTCCTGGCCTCTGATAACCATTATATTCTGTCTACTTCTATGAAATCTACTTTTTTTTTTAGATTCCACATATGGGTGAGATCATGCTGTATTTGTCTTTTAGATTCCATATATGGGTGAGATCATGCTGTATTTGTCTTTTTGTGCTTGACTTATTTCACTTAACATGATGGTTTCCAGTTTCATCCATGTTGCTGCAAATGATAGGATATCATTTCTTTTAATAGCCAAATAGTATTCCATTTGCATATACACCACAATTATTTTTATCCATTCATCTGTTGTGGACATTTATGTTGGTTCCATATCACGGTTATTGTAAATAGAGCTGTGATGAACATGGGAGTGCAGGTGTCCCTTTGACACGATTTCATTTCCTTTGGGTATACACCCAAAAGTGGGATAGCTGGATCATAAGGTAGATCTA
>NW_007778664.1:0-994 GCF_000696425.1 Galeopterus variegatus
GGTACTTCAAAAAGTTCACTGGAAAGATTCATATTACCTTTCAATTCTGTTTTTCCAAGAACTTTTTGATGTACCTTCATATTTCATTGATTGTTATCGGTATGACTTTGACATGTTAGTATCTCAGAAACTGGGATGCACTATAAAATTGATGAAGGCCCACAATTGCTGTTGATCTGGTCTGAAATAGATTTTCTTCCAGAGAGATTTTCTTTTGTTTCTGTGAGTTAACTGGGGTCACTGACAACATGAAACCATTGTAAATCAAAACCTCTGCTTAAAATTTTTCAATTATGTTAATCTTGGAAAGATTTGTTCTTACTTTACCTCCAACAACCAATTTCAAATTTAGAACATGTAAGAAGATTTTCTGACCCTTTCTTTATGGTGTAAGTATATCTCATCTTTACTCGGAGAATGTCCCAGGTTTACATCCAGGCTCCTGCTAGACTGCCCAACTACGACATTTTTCCTAATTAATCTAACCTACAATAGTGGTGTAACCTTTAATGGAATCTTGATTACATTAGGCATGGGAATGAAAAATAGACATCACACCTGCACAGTTGTGCTGAGATTTTGTAATGATGACCTATCCATGAGAATGTATTATAATCACTTCACAATGAGGACTAGTAAATACTGACAACCACAGACTGGGCCTGGCTACCATGAAGCTGAAAATAAGTTCACTTACTTATATTAAATGCAAGTTAAATGGCATATAATAGGTTAAAATTATAATGGAAATTGGACATTCAGCGAAACATTTAAAAGCTACACTGAGCAGCTTGATTTGGTGGACCATAAAGAAGCATTATTTAAGATTAAATATAAATAATCCTTACTCAGAAAAATATTTTCCTAAATTATACATAAGGTCAAGTGTTGGAGGAAGGACAACTAAGGGTAGAAAGAAACAAGAAAAATAAAATACCAAGTCAGAGGACAGGTCCCATCTGTAGGTCTGTAGAACAGCTACGGTTTCTTAGTT
>NW_007778664.1:2985-3252 GCF_000696425.1 Galeopterus variegatus
AAAGAAATCTGTAACTGGTTAATGATCAAATAATTGTAAACACCACTGCACTTGGACCCGCTACCTCCCAGGGGGATGTGGATAGAAATACAACATAATAACTTTGTTCCACACATACAAGAGCATGACCACAGCCACAATGGGTCCATGCACACATCACTAATGGAAAATATCAACAACAAAATTAAATCAAGCCAACTCACACCGGAAACATGCATCAAAAACCCTTTAGTACTGACAATGTCTTTTAAATAAACCAGTTAATTT
>NW_007778665.1:0-733 GCF_000696425.1 Galeopterus variegatus
TCCAGCAATATGCCTTAGGGATATAATTAGTACACTGTGGTAGGGAGAGTTGAGGATACCACCATAAAACATGATTTTGTCAATTTTACAAAACAGAAAAGAGTGTGAGAGTGATACGTAAACTAATGAGAACTAAACAAATGTAAGGGATTGTAATATCATTTGTCAGTGGAATCTGCCATTTTTCTTTCTAAAAATTGGAAAAAAGAAAAAACTGATCAGATTTAAATGTATTACTTTTTCAGTTAGAATACTGGTAGCTGTGAGTCATAGCGAACCAATTCCAAATGGTTTAAACAATGAGGAATGTATTATGTCTCGTAACACCAAATCCAAAGGTGAGGAGGATTCAGCAACTCCGCACTGTCCCCAGACTCCCTCTCCTCCCCTCTCCAGCGTTTCAGCTCCATCCTGAGTCTGGCTGGCCTCATGGTTTTACACGGGCTACCGGAAGGAAAGAACACTTCCCTCCCAACACCAGGGGTAAAAGGCCATGTTTTCAGACAGATTGAGCCAATTTAGAATGCATGCCCACTTTCAACCCAAAAAATTCCCAGTGCAAAGGGATTACTAACTATGACTGGCTTAGAACAGTGATTCTCAACCCTCACTGCCCATTAGAATCACATGGAAAGTTAAAACCAAGAACAAGGAGATGCTTGCAGACCTTATGGTCAGAACATTCTCCCTACTGCAATAATCCCTTCCCCCCTTGCAAAAATCCTTTTGAATA
>NW_007778665.1:2652-3252 GCF_000696425.1 Galeopterus variegatus
ATATATATATATATATAAAATTTTATAAGAACATAAAATGATAAATCATAATGTTTGTTACACACCACCACCCCAAAACACCCAACTACCAATGGGTAAGAATATTCAATAGAATATCAAAATCATATACCACAAAACTGTGAAAAAAATAAAAATTTTGATTAAATGAATTCTAAACCTAAACCTCCCTCACTTCAAAATTGTGAATGTTTTCAAGAAGCATTAGTTCATCTTCAAAAAGCAATGTTTTCAAGTGAAAAATATTCAAGCTATCAAGAAATACTTCATTTCAACTGAAGCTCCATAACTAATCAGCAATGTAACCCTAAAAACACTACTTTACTACCCTGAACCACAGTTTTCCTACTAAAAAATAGGAATAACGTCTATCCTACTTACACCAAAGATCCAGAATCAAAGTATATTAAAGTGCTTTAAAAATACTTAAAGTTTTACAGATCCACAAGAGACACTCATTGCAATTTAGGATGCTGCAGAATCACCAATATAATGAGGAATTACTACATGACATTGGACATGTAGAAAGTATAGAAGTTTATGTTGAATCTATTCAACAACAGGGAAAATCTAGGAGTTGTT
>NW_007778666.1:0-201 GCF_000696425.1 Galeopterus variegatus
GTGCCTCAGTTTCCTCATCTATAAAATGGAGGTAAAAACAGCACCTATGCATTTGATTGCCAGGAGGGTCGAATGGGCTAACAGATGTAACAGAAGTGTGCCCAGAACCCAGGAAGGACTACGTACACATCTGCTGTTAGTATTATGTTAATGGTTTTAATTCCAAGATGTGGGGGACTGTGCAGAAGGAGGCCACAGTGA
>NW_007778666.1:954-3252 GCF_000696425.1 Galeopterus variegatus
TATTATGTTAATGGTTTTAATTCCAAGATGTGGGGGACTGTGCAGAAGGAGGCCACAGTGAACAGACTGCAGAGGCCCTGGGGTAAGCTACCAGCCCAGAGATTTGGCAAAAGTGGCTATGCTGAGCACCTATGGCCTTTGTCTGCTGGTATCCGTCCCCTTCCAGCAACAGCATCTTTCCTCTGTCTCCTCGCTCCTTCCTCATGTGGTCCCAGGTGAGGATGAGCCTCCTACCACTGGCTTCAGGGACAGGCCTGTGATCCAGGACTGGCCAAATGTGACTGACATTCCCCTGGCCTCAGGACTGGTTTGGGGATGGGCACGGGACCCAAGGGAGCCTAATGAAAGGCAGACCCAGGACATCAGGTGCAGCCACTAGGAAGGGCAAGCACAGGGCTGCCAGCCTGGGCTGGGCCATCCTGCTGCCACAAGCTGGAGACTGCTAGAGAGCAGGGCCCTCAGAGAGGGATGGAGGTGGTGCCCCAGCAGCATTGCTGAGCCCTGATTCCAGGCAAGCCTGGATCCAGTTTCTCAACCTTCCCTCCAGCTCCTGTGAGTTTAAGTTGGGTTTTCTGATACACACATGAGAGCCCAGTTTCATACATACTCTCTTCTTTGTGACATGAAAACTGTGTCTGAGCCTTGTGGAGGCTGCAGAAGCAACAAACTGCCATGTGCCTACTGTATGCCAAGGTTCCACTGGGCTGGAGCTAGCATGCTTCTCATCTGGTGCTCACAAGAAAGCCACAGCTAAAGCAGATCCAACACACATTATTTAGGAGGGTGCTGAGGCACAGAGAGGCCAAGCCACTGGCCTGAGGTCACACAGCAACATGACTGGTTCAGAGCCAGTATGCCTGAGTCCACTCTTAATCCTGCCTCCTGAGCTCTTTAGGACAAAGTCCAAGAGTAAGTGGGCTGGATCCTGTGGTATATTCCTGGCAGCAGCCCTGCTCCCCTCTCCCTGCCTGCTCCCCTAGGAAGGACATCTGCCTGATGTACAGTAGGTGTTAATATCTGTCTAGTGAATACTCAAGCGAGTAAACGGTCAGAGAGGCAGTGGGAGAGAAGCAGAGAAAAAAACAGTCTCGATTCCCACCGCTGCCCCCACCCTCTCACAAGGGAGAGAAGCGCCAGTCTGCCAGCAGCCACGGGGCCTCCACCAGTGGCCTCCAGGGTTCCCCAGACACCTCACCTGCCTCTCTGCCTGCCCACTGTCCACTCCTCTAACCTGGGAAGTTCTGAGCCAGACCACAAAGAGGGGACCAGGGAGCCATTCAGCTCTCAGGTGATGGCATCTAAGAGTCACAGAGAGAGGAGGCTTCCAGCCAGTCAGGCCTTCCCTCCAAGCAGGGGAGGGGAGCCCTGAAGGAAAGATGCTGTATAGTATGCACCTGGATCCTGCACCTGGCACTTGCACCTGGATGGCCCATACCTGGAACCACCTTCTCAACCACAGCCCTGACACCTCTCCCCAGGAAACCCACACCAGAACCACCGAGTGACGAGATGCGGGCTTTCCCAAAAGGCAAGAAGTCTGCTCCACAGTGGTCTCACAGGATGGACGGACACATGGACAAGATCGACGGATGGAAGCTACAGGGACATTTTCCTCACCCAGCATCCATTCCCTTCCTTCTAGTGCCGTTTCCCCAGCTCTCTTTTAGGGACCACCCACCACCCTCGGCCCATGGTCTGGCCAAGCTGACCCTGCCCTCCCAGCTCCAAAGTGTCCCTTTCCTTGCCAGCCACAATGACTGGCTCAGGAAAGAACATAGGATCCCAGGTGGGCCAATCAGAGGAAATTCCAGGTTACACTGGCCCCCTCAGGACAGGAGTACTCTCTAATGGAGTTGGGAGGGGCAGGATGTTAATTCAGAGCTGCTCTTGGCCATCTCTGACACAAAATATGAAGAGAACTCATGTGAGATAAGCTTAGGAGATGCAGCAAGAGGCAGAATCCTGATGATATCACTTAGTCCCCTGGATCCAGCCATACCTGAAGCTCGTTTTTCATCACAGAAGCAGTTAATTCCCTTTTTGCTTAAGCCAGTGGGAGCTGGGTTTTCTGTCACCAACCGGAATGAACTCACCAGGATGTAGAAGGTGATAAAAATGGGGCTGGAGGTGATGCGGATCTTGGCCCGAGCAAATGGAAGCTTCCAGAGCAGGAAGATGAAGAAGAGCACATTGGGGACGAGCAGCAAGAGGTCCCAGTACCGGACCCTAGCAGACGGGGACAGAGACTGGCTCACTGATGTTGTGTCGCCCCCCCACCCCACCAGGAAAACCTGCTGC
>NW_007778667.1:0-810 GCF_000696425.1 Galeopterus variegatus
AGGGTTGCGATCCCGTTACCGGTCAGTAAAAAAGACAAAAAGGGGGGAAAAAAAAAAAAAAGAAAGAAAGGACGTGCGCTTACTGCTTGCCTTGCAGGACAAGGAGCAAAAAACCCCAGAGCTGGGTCCGCCGGCCTGGGCCCCTTCCAGAACAAGCTGTCTGATGGACATGCTCCTCTGCACCTGCGATGAGACTGAGGAGCCAGGAGCATCCCTGCTGGGGAGCCAGATACTGGGAGTTAATTGCAGCGGGGTCCTGCTTTCAGTGCGACTCAGTTTTCCCTGGTCAGTCATTTGCAGCATCCTGACCTCTGAGTCTTATTCAGGAGCGTCTCCATTGCATCCGGACAGATCCTGGAGGCTTTCACAGCATTCACTGACGGTGTCTCCATGACGGAATTTCTGCCTGAATCAAGTGGGGGCGGGGCTGGGGTGGTCTTCTCATGGCGAGGTGGTGGTGCTGTAGCTGGAAAGCTGAGCGTCCGGCTGGGCTTGTGCTCTGAAGTCAACGCTGCGGGACTGGGCCAGACCTAGAGAAGGAGGTTTTAGCCTCTGGGGTCCAAAGTCCTCGTGAGCTCTTCTGACTTCCTTGGTTGTGGGGTTATTTCAGTTCCTCCCCAGAAATGAATGAAAAGGTTAACTTTCGTCTTCTGGGTGTTGTGTGTTATCCCTATCTGGTACGTGATTAGGACATGCTGGGAGAAACTAGGCCAGATGTTGGCTTGAGCCAGATGTGCAGAGAGACCAAATTTCTTTTTTTTTTTTCCTTTTTGTCTTTTTTCGTGACCGGCAATGGGATCGCAACCCTCG
>NW_007778667.1:2411-3252 GCF_000696425.1 Galeopterus variegatus
ATTTCCCAGCCAAAGAGTAGGAGGGAGGGGCGGGGCACGCCCTGGGAAAGGGCTTCCTGCATGCTCACGTCCATCCGGCATTTCCTCCCTTCTCTTTTCTCACTTGGAAAGAATGTGTTTCTGTAAACGGAGGAGGCCATCAGTCGAGTGTTTGATCCCAACGGGGCATGCGTCCCGGCCTCCCTGTGTCAGACCCCGCAAACACCCCCTCGTCCCTTGCGATTGCAGGATGAGATGCGCCGCCATGTCCCGGGTCCCCCCAGCCACTTCATCATTTTTCTATGATGATGACAATGTCGCGAGTGTTGGAAGTGACTCCTCAGCAGTGCACGCTGCTCTGTGGCCGATGCGCCCCCGTCAGCCTTGGATTCTCATCTTCTCTGTCCCATATTTAACTTCTCGAGGCCAGGCACCAGTCTTTTTGGGAGGATGGATTCATTTGAAAACTCCAGGATGGCTTTCAATAAAGCTGTGACTCAGGATGATAAAGCCCAGGAGAGGCATTTTCCCCCACTGGGATGCTTAAGGACAGTGTCTGCTTAAGGGGGAAAGGTGGGTTATTTTTGAATGCACCACAGATGTCACTGGGCACTCAGGATCGAGTGTGTGTGCGACGACAATTTTACATCATCGGTAGTTCCCATAACAAACGGGTTGTTTCAGTTCATTAAATGCTCTATGTCCAGGGTCCTGGCACAGGGTCTGCCCAGGCTTTATCAGCTGGACCAGCCCAGCCTGGCATCCCTGGAGGCCTGCAGCAACCCAAGCACACAGGGTGATTTGTGGGCTTCTCTTGGAAAGGGTAGGGCTGCTGTCCCCGTTCCACATCACGGAAGCTCTG